>NW_027466098.1:7900000-8005000 GCF_046127955.1 Nelusetta ayraudi | reverse complement strand
GCTTTCACACTGGCAATCACCCGCTCTTTACCCAGGGTATTTAAAGCCCCCCCCTTCTTGTTGTAATTTCATCAGCTCTTTTCATGGTCACTTTGAATTGGAAGGTTATCACAGTTTAGGCATTTACAAGCCACTTAGCTTCAGCTTGACCCCTTTCGATCAATCAAACGTCTTTTTTTTTTTTTATTGTATTGTATATAGCTGCTGATGAAACCAAACTAAAAATCTATTTGCAGACTACATATCGTTCTATTGAGTACAAAAAAAAAACACTAATTTAGATGCTGTAAAAATGTTGCTCGCCTGCAACAGTCAGTCCTTGATATTCAGTATTAAGGCCCCGTTTACACAGAGACTGCATTTTTTGAAACCACCAATTTTCGGAATCGGCTAGGGAAAAAATGCATTCACACAAAGCTGAGGTAGAGTTCGCCCTGTCTGATGTATTTGGTTGTTCTCTAACTTGCAAGACAGCAAGAAAATGCCCAGAGGATAAATTGTCGTTGGGTAGCCAAATAAATCAAACCTCTCCCAGCTGTCTGTCAGTCAGCAGCTTCATTTTCAGGGCCAACACAGACAACCATTCACATTCGCACTCACACTCACCTACGGCCAAGTTGCCAAGCAGCCTAATGTGCTTATCTTTGGACTGTTGACGGAAGCTGGAAACTCCAACTCCCAAAGATAAGAGTCAAATCAAGTGATTCAAAAGTTGTTTTTTCGAATCCATCAGCTACAAAAAAAGTATCCTAAAACCATCTGCCATTAAGCTAAACTTCTTCCCATTGTACACATTGTACTTATTTCTATACATATGTCAACATATAACATATGGGCTTGCAACACTGGAACTGTAGGCGGCTGCTACAGGTAGGCAGGTAAACAAACAGCAGCAGACGGGCCTGCCACAGCTATCTCGGCGGAGCGAAGCCTTCCGCAAAGGATCCAGAATTCAGCAACCTGATGAATTATTGAGGACAAGCTGTGGAAAAGACTTCCATTGAGTTTCTCCTCAAAAAGTCAAAAAAATGACTCGGCGGACGCAAAGTTTACCAACATCGGCAGCAGAAAACAAATGAACATATTCAAATAGAAAGGACCAAGCAAAATATAACACACAAAAATGAAACCCCAATACATAAAAAAAAGTCAAGTTTTCATGTAATTGTGTGCAAATAGACGTTTCACTGCCACACGTGGCGAAGAATTCAAAAGTGACCGTGACACGTTTGCGCTTGCTAAATTAGCTAGCCACCGGCTATTGGCTCTAACCATACATCCATAAATGTTAATTACAGGCTCAGTAATTACTCACAAGGCCCGAGTCTGTTATCTGCACTGTGCGACATGTTCTCCCGCACATATCAGTCACAGCCACTGAACTAGGACAGACCTGTTAGCTTCATGCGGCATGTGGGGTATATTAAGAGGTTGGGCTTTTTCTTTGCACGAGTCGGTGTTTAATTAATTTCAATGCGTGCCCTGTTTCCGTTAACAAAGTCGAAGGAAGCGAAGGAGAAGCAACTGGGATGACAAACTGCTTACAAGTTCTCTCATATTTTTCCACGTCTTTCCTTTTTTTTTCTTCCCCCCCTTCTTTTTTCGTGCCACCCCGGGGTAAACAATTATGAATTCAGGATACGCTTTCATTTCATCTTGCGCTCCTGAGGAAAATGTAAAATGTGCATTTGCCTTGTTGCAGGTTAATTGGTCCAGGACGGCTGTGGAGAAGCAATTTGTCTCCAACTTGCCTCCGTCAGGGTCGATGCACAGTTCTGAGAACGCGTAACTCCCTCCAGTTCAGCCCAGATCACACTCAGTCACCTAAGTGATTCTGTGGCGCGCTGTCACTGGAATTCAACGGGGGAAGTAAATTTAATCTGCGCTGCAGAGAGAAGCTACAGATTGGTGTTATTAGATCAAACTACGTGTTGGCTGGAGAGACTTGCGCTATCAAGCCTTTCTCTCCATCCATCTACGTTTCATTTCCTTTCCTCTGTCTTTTACACTGTCGGGAAATGTTATTTTTTCACCCTATGTCTCTATCGCAGATTTTTCTTTTCTTTTTTTTAACACGGAGTTCGGCTTGCCTCGCGCTCACGCACCCTGAGGGATGCCTTTCATTATTTTAAAGCCGCCTCAGGGCTCCAAAGATTCTGAGGATCCTTGTCTGTTGTTTTCTCCAAAAACCTATTCATAACCCCCGAAAAGCTTTTGGTGTTTACATCAGGTAATATACTTTGTGTTTAGGACTTTTTTTTTTTCATTTTTCTTTTTCAGAAAATGTCACCCTAAATGTCAAAGTCATCTGCGTAGAAGCACTGATGACAAATGCCAGGTAAGAGAGAATGAAGTCGGCAGAACAAAAGAGAGATGACACGCAAAAAAGGACAGACAATAAATGTAAAACATCAAAGAAATGAAGAATTGATGTTGGTGAGATGCATTCAAATATACTAAAAGACAGACAAAACTCACATTCCTTTTCTTTTACAAGTTTTAGGTGGTTCCATATGGTACGAATGCAGGCAGAGTTGAGACATATATAGTAAGACAATACATCTTGTACCCATTTCCAAACTTCATTTGAATCCGAAAACAGTTTTCTACTAATCTGCGGAATTTTAAATAGTTAACCTTCTATTTTAAGTCATCCTAAAAAAAAAACTGGCTGTATAATTTCCAGCTAAAACTGATGCTTTGTTGGACCTTCTTGGACAATCTCAGAAAGCTAGGTGTGATGACACTGACCTGGCAGAGGTTTAAGTAAGGCTTCACTCTCTGAATAGCAAAGCAGGCTAATGCAATAAAAGAAAAGGCTTACTTCTGGGGAGTTACTGACGGTCGACACACATATTAATGTTGGTAAAAAAATGGGCAAATGTTTGAATAATGCATTGTGTGGGATCTTTAAATATAACCTATATAGATATAGCCTATTCTCATATTCAAATGACTTCACGCTACTTTTTCTGTGGCATCCAAGGGGAAGAATCCTTCCAATGAGTTCCTAAACTGTGTGATAAACAGAAATAGCGCGGTCGGGGTTCTCTTTCTCATTTGCATTGTAGAGTGATTTCTAATGGACGCAAACAAATGTATTAACAGGAAGTATAGCATTTAACCATGAGACATTGGATCATTTTTAATCCTTTAAAATGACTTAATTCCTACTGAGGTGGCCTCCTGCAGGCTGCTGCATGCCCTCTGCCTTTTCTAAAATCCAGACGGGCTAGTATTTCTCAGCACTGCAGGGACGTGGGCGGTGGGTAATTCAGGAACTATCGCTCGTCATTTTTCAAATGGATATGTGGCTTTCGACAGCACAGGTTGCATGTCTGCCACATAGTCCTCTGAAGCTTAATGAGAGTTCACAGCTGAGTCACAGTTACGCAGCAATACGAGCTAACACAGTTGAAAAATGCTTTGTTTTTTTTTCTCCCAAAGAGAGCTAATGTGTTCTGGGCACTCCTGGGAAAAAAAACTCCCTCTCTATACTGATGACTCTCTTCTTATTAGTGATGGGCATTCCGGCTCTTTTGGCTCCCAAACGGCTCTTCAAATTTTTTTGGTGCCTAAAATAATTTATTACCAACAGTAATAAAAAGATTATGCGTAATATGAATTACTCATGTAAAAAAAAAAGAAACATGGACTATATCCAATGTTTGTTTGTTTTTTTTTACTACTAAACAAATTTAAAGTCAAACAACATAAGCTTACGGAAACTCACACAACAAAATATAAATTAAAATGTGTAAAACAAAAAGAAAAGAAAAAAAAATCAGCACTCATATAACAGTTTTGTCCTTTAGTGAAGGTTGACATTGAGAAAAACCAAGTGCCTCAGCTTTGAGGGGCCGATCCTGTTTCTTCTCTCTGCAATTATCTGCCCTGTTTTGGAGAAGATTCTCTCTGGGGGGGACTGATGTTGCTACAATGCACAGTCTCCATGCCAAACATATGTGTAAGGCGTCGGTACATTGAAGCCTGCAGTTTCGTGGCGATGGAATCTGCTGAACCGAGCCGCGCTGTTGCGCAACAAAACGGGTCAAACAACCCGGCAAGCGACCCGGGTGATAGTCGGCTCCGATCGGCTCCGCATCGATCGGCTTGCGATGGAATTGGGACACCCGGGACAACAACACCTTTTTTTTATTTATTTTTTTTACCTGCCGCACGGAATTACGTTGAGCGTATCGTGCGCTAAATCATAATATCGCGCCAGTCGCGGCAATCAAATGCGGCATGGAGAGAGAGAGAGAGAGAGAGAGAGAGAGAGAGAGAGAGAGAGAGAGGGAGAGAGAGAGGGAGAGGGGGCGGCTCCCAATCAGCTCTTAGAGCCGTTTCGTTCGCGACCGACACGTCACTACTTCTCATATTTAAACCCAGACTCAAAAGCCATCTGTTTAAAAAAATATTCTACTCTGTCTAGCTGTGTTGTTCCATTGCCTTTTAGTTTTTATTTTATTTAATTTTCTGTTACTCAACTCTTTTCTGTGTGTAGCTTTTAACGGTAGCTTGATTGCATTTGTCTTATCCTGTGAAGTGTCTTTGGGTGTTCAGAAAGGCACGTGTAAATAAAATGTATTATTGTTATTATTGTTGTCGTCGTTGTTGTTGTTGTTGTTATTAAAAGAATGATAATCATCCTTGACTTGGGCTCTTCAATCAAAAGAAGCATCATCTGCTTGGCACGAGATATCCTGCCGCGCATCTGTAACTACTGAATCAGCCGCTGTTCCAGTTTAATTAACGTGGCGTTTGATCCGAGTGGCAATAAGCCTCCGCTTGTCAAATCCAACAACAGTATTCCAAATGATTGCCCTCCAACTGGGGGGCTGGGAGGGGGGGGGCATGCTTGAGGTGAGGAGCGGCGGCCTGTAATTATAGCAGGGAGCTCGAAGGCTAAAAATTCATCAGGCACGATGTTGCTCCCCGTGACCACTCGTGACAAGAGGGATATCGGCCAACTGCGACCTCGGCTGCCGCTCGAGCAGGAGTGCCAGCCGGTGGTTTTTTTTTTTCTGATTTTCTTTTTTTTTTTTTTTTCCCAAGGCCTGGCAGTGCGTCCGTCCTCCCACCCGTCCCGCTCGTCAGTTTAAACACAACATAATCGCAGATCTTCAGAAAGGCACAGGGCCAATTCGCACATTTGCCACTTTGCAGATTCGCGTGGTCTGACAAACGCTTTCTGTCAGCGGCTCTACGGCGGCTTCGTATCCAATCTGTGTGAGGCAAAGCGGAAAAACCACAAAACAAAATAAAACAAAGCAAAGCAGAGACACAACCGCGTCCTCCCTCGGATGCACGGCCGAGGTGGAGGCGTCCTGCGATGCGATGTTCTGCTTTGTGTCACTTTGTTCGGTGGCTGAGCCTCAGGTGTGACTACACACACACGGCGGTGATTTGGCACGTCTCTGGTGGCCAGGTGTTCATTTAACTAACAATAGGGCGATGGCGTCACTGGCTCAGTCCTCTCTCATCACCAATGCAGCGAGGCAGGGCCGCTGTCACCCTGCCTCCAAACCCCCCCCCCCCCAAATCCCCCTCCACCCTGTCTGACTTGTAAATGGTCTTTTTATTTAAGGCAACCCCTTTGTTTGGTTTATCAAAAGACGCCTCTTGTTTGAAATGCAGGTGAGTGAAGGGGGTGGGTGGACGGACGGACGGACGGACAGATGGATGGGTGGGTGGGTTCGTAGGGGACGGAGAAGGTGAGGGCACGACGTTGAGAGGTTCCCTGTTTAATTCATGGATCCAGTCGTGGTTGGGAGTTGAGAGCAGATGGGGCTGTTGATTGCTGCGTCCCTTCACTCCCCGTCGGCCCCCAGTGGACCCAAGCTGGATTGTGCGATATACCAGTAGACACGGCAGACACTGAATGCGGGGACGTTTCTGGGAAAGCGGGCTGAAAATAAAAGCATTCAAATGAGGGCAGAGACACCAAAGCAAATGTGGTTTATTGTTGAATCAGAGGTTGGATGTGAGAATTGCTTGATCCTTGGACTCAACACCTCTGAGTTGGAGCCAACAAATGTTTTCCACCTCATGTGCCATGATAACATAAGGCAATACCCTGAGTTTGAAGTAACAAAGTACAAATACTGTGTCTCTGTACCAGTAGATTTTTAAGGTATCTGTACTTTACTTGAGTATTTCTTTTTCTGACATTTGTTTTTTTACTTCTAAGTCCTACATTTGTACAAATATCTGTACTTTCTACTTCTCACATTGGAAAAATGTCTTTACAAGATACAAATTCTGCTAAAAAATAAATTTATTCTAGTTGTTGTTGCTTGAAGTGGAACCATTTGCAGTTCTATCACAACTTTTTCATTTTTGCAAAATTATAAAACAAATGTTTTGTTTTTTTACTTTTCATTTTTACTTTAGCACATTTCAGAACCTGCATTTTCTTAGAAAGAATTTTTTTTCTCAAGAATCCACACTTTGACCTAAACCTAAGTACAGAATGTGAATGCTTTGGACATCTCTGCACCCCCATGTTACCTTTTCTCAACATCAGAGATCCGTAAATACTTACCCTTAAAATTCACCTTTTGTTTCGACCCAAACAGGTGTTGTATCAAAGAAGTCAGGCATACAATTCATCAGACGCCGCAGAAACGACAGAACGTGTTTAAATTTTGAGCCGCAATGAATATTTGCCCGTGGAAATAGGATCAGATATTCAGTCAACAGGTTCAAATTGGATACATGACGGGGAAATTGAAGGATTACAGGAGTGGAGGTGACTATCATCGTTCAACAGTCAGGTGCGCGGAGCCGCCTTTTGTCGAGCGACACCTGAGGGGATGACACACGCAAGTGTGCGGCAGGAAAGGCTGTACACAATTATGCAGGCTCTCAGGAATAACTCAGAGGACGTATCCATTACCCACAACCAGATTATGCTCACATTCTCTCCCGAGGTGGTTCAAAAGTTGTGGCGTTGCAATTAAATGGCTGACGAAGACGGTGTGAAACAATTTGAGCGATGTGTCTGCGCCAGCAGGTTTTTTTTTTTTTCCGCCGCGGCGGACCAGGGGTCACATCAAACGTATCAAATATTGACCAGAGTGACGGCGCAGCCAATTAGAATCACAGCCGGACACACTGATACTGGTGGCACTCGCTTTGCTGAGACGGCACGCAGTGGGAAATTCATTCCGTCATCTGAACGCTGACGGATTAAAAAAAAAAAAAAAAACCACAGGTAGAGCAAGAATATTAATCAACGTGTGGAAAAACAGATTTTTTTTTTGTTTTTAACTATTCAACTGTTCAACGCGTAAGCTCAAACTCTTTTTGACGGCCAGCTGCTCAGCTGCTGTTTAACCCCATTCAGACAACCCCCTCTACTTTTCCACTTCCAAGATCAATTTTGCATCGTCCGTGTTGACTTCACGACAAATCCTCTCTGCCTCTTCTCTCTCGCTTTTCCCCCCCGTTTGTTTGTGACACCCTAACCCCGACACCACCCCGTAGCCAGCCCACTCCATTGTTCACTTTCGCACGCCTGTGTGTGTGTATGTGTGTTTCATCTCTCTCGCACTCTGATACAAGATGCTGACAAATATAACGTACACAAATATGATTGAATTTGTCATTTGTGGTACTTTATTTTGAAAATTAACCTGATTTTCTCGTTTTTCTTCAAGCGACTTCCTGTCCAGGTGACCCAGATTCAGTGTGATCTGGGCATAGGCCAGAACCCAGCCACAGAATTTTTAATCGACTGACAGTCCTAGTATAAATAGGTTCAAAATATATATATATGAGATCTATATTAATTTAGTAATATACAAAGATTTTACAGCAGTCACTTTACCCCTGGGTGCCAAAATGATGACAAGTTAACCACTTCATGTGTCCAAAACACTGCAAAAATGTGTGAGTGTCATACCGACATGGCAAACTGCTGCTATTAGGAGTCGTTAGGTAACATAAAAACACCTGATCGAGGCCTCGTCTCGCACAGCTGCCCTCCCACCTGCAGCTGATTAGCCTGGCCTGGTCCCCTCCTCTCCCCAAACTCCGCCCTCTAACCGGGCTCTGGAGCCGTGTTGGTGCCGCAAACAGCCTCTCACACCTGTGACCGTTTAGCAGTCACCAGAGGAAGAACAATAAGGCTCTGTTTGGCGCGCGGTGGTTTCTGCCGCTGGCCTGTTACTGCGGTTTTCATGACTGTGTTTGGGCTTTTATGAGACACTTTGTGTACCGAGAACAATTTGTTTCTGTGCCAGGCAGTCACTTGTCGGTTGCTTGCGTTCTTTCTGTTGTTTTTTTCAGTATTCAGCTTCTTGTTACTTTGCTTTATTGTTGTCCTGTCTCACCTCCTTTTGTGAAACTTTATAATAAAAAAGAAAACAACCTTTTAATTTGACAGTTAAATCAGTCCCAGTTCTCTGTTCCTTCCTTCCTTTAATGTGCCGTGACAACAGTATGACACTTGTTACACATTCAGAAAAATCCAGGCAGGTCGTGGTTTCAGTGTTCCCATTTCTTTCTTTCTTTCTTTCTTTCTTTCTTTCTTTCTTTTAACCTCCAGTTCAATTTTTCGTAACAAAACAAATATGTACAGTTATGCTGGCAAGGTAGATAGGAATCTTTTCGAAATAGCTGCCTGTGACCACTTTTAGATTATTTACTGAAAAAGCTCACATCATATCCTACTGTTTTTTTTTATTTTTTTTATTTTTTTATCATATCCTTGTTTTTGTAATGAAGCTTTCCCCCCCGTTTCAAGCATCTCTGTTCATCTTTAATAAACTGCCACTGCTGTAATCTCTCCTCCCGTCACTTATGACAGAAATTTCGGGCAGTGTGGCCCCCTGAAGTGTCACAATATCATTTAGGGTGTTGCCTGAACCATTTTCATCTTTTTTCGTGACTGTTTTAACTGGCCCCAAAAAATGAAAGAGCGAGAAATATTTAATGCCTAATGATGCAATCACAGAAACATTCGTGCAAAAGCAACGCATGAAACCACCATGTTTTGATGGATTACGCTGGTTTACCTTTGAAAATAGATTGTTTACTCTGTTGCATCACTTTTTTTTTTCTTTTTTTTTAAAGAATCAAAGCACTGCTAATTGATCATCATTCCAGCAACAGGAAGCTGCCTGGCTTATTTATCTCTGCGGTTAAAGTCTGTATTCAAAAACATTCCCCATCTCCCTTCTTTGCCTCAAGGTTTATGATCAACTGCTGGCAGGCAAGCGAAAAAATAGGGGCTCATATCTATGATACGTGGTTATCTGAGGAAATCTTCCACCATGTGTGTGTGTGTGTGTATGGTGGTGGTGGTGGGGGGGATTAAATTGTGCATTTGTTTATTTATTTATTCCCCCCCGCGTCCGCATCCATTTCCTGGTTGCCTAAAGAAAACGAGGGGAGGGAGGAGGCTGAGTTAGCGCCGGGGTCAGGCTGGCGTGGTTTACGGCTTGGAAAAGAGAAAAAAAAAAAAATCCTCCCAGCGCTGCCTCAGAAGTGGCAGGGCCAGGAGGGGGAGAAGCGCTGGGGGAGAGGCGTTAATGGCATGAAACACGTGACGGAGTTGCAGGACACACAACATCTGGCCCAATTATCTTGCAGGTATTGAAGGATAAAAACACAACCATACATATATGTATATATATATATATGTATGTATATATATATATATATATATATGTATGTATGTATATATATATATATATATATATATATATATATATATACATATATATATATATATATATATATGTACAATCATTTTGTGTCTTGTGTCCTCACACCAATGCTCACTGGAGCCTCTCGTCAACCAACCAAAGGCTTGCGTGCCGGTGGACGGACGTCCAGGAGTCGTCTCTTGATGTCTTGTCATCATCTGACACAATGTGCTTTGCACTAGGGGGAGACAAAGACCCTGGCTGGGCTGGAACGGCCTCTGAGTGCCGTGCATCACGTGTTTATTAAATGAAGCTCATATACTCACATTGCACAATAGTTCTGCCGCTCAAGGCAGGAAGAGGAAGTGTCTGCAAAAACTGTGCTTCCAACCTTTTATTTTTTTTATTTATTTTTTTTTACAGTTACCGACCCCACCTCCTCTTCGTGTCGTCAATGCCGCTTTGTGCGATCGGACGTCGCCACTTCAGACATGCTTCAGGTACTACTGGAGATGTGACGCTACAGCAGAGCGCCGAGGAAGCCTTCAAGCCCAATGCTAACGCTAACGATTAGCCTTCTATCAGTGGAAAAGTCAGATCATGGAACTCCTGAACCGCTCCAGAGTTCACATCTCGCCTCAGTAATGTTGACATACTTTGTCTGTCTGTTTGTTTTACATCCAATTGTTCAGGATTTTTTTTGAATCTGAACAATTTGATGTTCCATTCTGGGCCTGGCCCAGCCCCGCACAGCCCGGCCCGGCGCTCTAATTGAAACATATTTGTGGAATGTGGGCCACATTACTGGGTTGTATCCTGGGGGAGGTACGTAGTAACAATAGCGATACGAGGCGGAGACGTGTGCAGGAGAGGAAGAGGAAGGTCTTGCAGCAGCTGTGCCATAATGTATCGGGACGGCGCCGCTCAATCAATAACCAATTTATGGGAGTTTGATGGAAGGATAAAAGGTGGGCTCGTCGCTCGCCTTTTTGAGGGGGGTGGAGGCGTCCATTTATTCCTCACCTTTCAATGGGAAAGCCCATCAGACCCTTCTAGAAGCGAGGCGTGCTGGGTGACAGCTCATCCCAGGTGCGTGTTGTTGTTTTGTTTTTTACGGCCGTGGGAGTGAACGCGTCGGTGCCGCCGTCGCTATGACAACGGCCGCTGCTACATCCGTCACTCGAGGTCATGACTCGCTAAAAGAGCAATTTCTCTCACGTCCCTGGCAGTCCGTCGACCCTGCGCAAGCCGCTTTTCCCGCCGCACGCTCACTGTTAGACACTTGAGTGTCGCTTTGAAAGAAAAGAAAACAATAAGGGGATGGAAGTTAAAAGGGAGCCGGTTTTGAGGAGGCGACCGCTTCCATCAGCCAACCCTCCATTAATCACGCACCGGCAGCGGATGCGGCGTGGACTTCTGAAGGCAACACAGGCGCTTGAAGACACGGGCTGTGAAATCCATACCATTTAATGAGGCAGCTCACTCACACAGTGGATATATGTGCAACAGACAAGAGAAGAGCTCGGAGCGATTGACCTGCGGTATATGTTCACAGCACTTCACCACGGAGAGAGGCACAACGTTGAGTCTCGACGGCGAGGAGCACGAGCAGCCGTGAAATCTACACCCGGTGAAATTGTGTTCGCCGTCGGCGCGGCTCCTGAATTGAGAATTTATGCAAAGGAGAAAGTCGGGAAGGACCTCTCGGGCAAGTGCAGATCAACTGGAGGAGAGAGAGGGGGGGGGGGAATATCAAGTCCTCCATCTTTATGCATGACAGCTTCCTCCTTCATCTGCACATACACACAGTATAAAAGCCACATAGCAAATTTCCTGAAAAAGATATTACAAAGAATATTGGCAGGTATAAAGGAAACTGTAGTCAAAGTAAAAAAAAAAGAAAGAAAAGATGTGCATAAAAGTGGAAAGGTAGCACAGAGCATTGTATAAGAGTATAAGTGACATACTGCATCTTAACCTTAAATGCTTTGCCATTTAGGAGCCACAGCATAATTGCTAACAATTACAAACATGTATTGTTAGGTCCATTTTATTAGTAAAACTGCTTTGTGCCTCATTTATTTATTTATTTTTTTTTTCAGACAAATATTCATTTGATTTAATATATGTCGTAACAAGTACTACTTATGTTTTAGACAAAAGAAAACCAAAAACAGATTGGACACTTTCACAATTTGATTGGTTCTTCACAAGTAGCAGTCTAATAACGGTTTGTTCATAGTGCTGAAGGTAAGGGTTCGGACGTCCACATCTGTCATGTGACCCTCAAGTCCCGCCGTGATTGGTTAGTACCTGGGGGGGGGAAAAAGGAGAGCATTCAAGTCTTAGTTAACATGAAGTGATTTTCAGTTTAAATGAGCAACTTCAATGATTGTTGGCGTTGGTTGGTTTAGGTTGTACGGTTGGATGGATGGATGGATGGATGGATGGTTGGCAGGGGAGATTAACTATTTCAACAAATGAAAACTGTTTTCATTTTTGTTTCAATTGATATATAAAAACTGAAAACAGCAAACCAATTTCAGAAATTCTCGAAACTATGCAAACCAGTGTGGCCAAAGGACTGAGAGGGCGTCTAACTGTAGTGTAAACGTACAGTTCCTTTTCTGATTTGACTTTTAGTGTTGGTAAAAATGGCAAAACTAAAACAACAGACCAAAAAAATTTAAAAACCCCAATTACAGAGCAGTGTTTTATTACTTTCTCAATGTAGAATTTTTAATAGAGAGGAAAACAAATGCAGCAACTCCAGAGACAGACATTTTTGACATTATATCGCTCGGTATTCAAGGGTAAAGTCTCGCTCACATATCTTACCAACCTTGAGTTTTACATTTTATATTGGTTTCCCATTCAGAGCCCTTTACATAGAGGCAAGAGGTGCAACAGCGACAACCAAGGTTTTCACTATTAATCCAAAAGTATCACCAACATTTTCTCTCATGTGCTTTGGCAGGATTTGGTCCAACCCCCCCCTAACATTGCTGCAAACCATGTGCACCATGGGCAAACCATCTCCGGCGCCAGACTAGCACTTTTTTTTGAAAAAGAAAGAAAAAAAAAAAAAAAAAAAAAAGCCTGTTTCTTTCTGAGTGATGACCCGTTTCCTGCCGTTTCGTCTTATCGGAGGGCGACATGACTCATTTTAGCGGAGGAACTGACAAACGATAAAATGTCACCTCAGAACGCACCACCTGAGCCATGTATCCACCACGGTCGAGTGGTGATCCATGAAGGGATCAGGGCCGCGTGTTGAGTTAAGCATTGAGTGATTGAATGTGTGCAGCTCTGTAAACCTAATCAGTGCTGCAACTGTGAGAGTTAATGAAATGTGGCCACCTTAGAGCCATTATCGAACTGTGAATCAACGCACGGCGGTGGGCAGCGCAACCCACTCAGACGCCGCTTCCTGTGATTGGCCTTGCAACTTGAAAGGGCCCCCGTTTGGAACATTTGAATTTCATACCTTGCTGGCATGAAATTGGAATGTTGTTTTATTTATTAGTAGCAAAGTCAATTGAAAAAAATAGCCGTTGTGTTTTCATCTATTAATAAGCATGTTGTGATTTTTCTGGTTGATTCGTAAGGAGGCAGGCATGTTGTGCCACCATATAAGTAGACCAGAACGTGGGTTTGCTTGGGGATAACCTTTAATAGTGTTTGCAATAGGCTTATGCTTCTTACCATTAGAGGCTAATAAATCTTACCCACACAAGCTTTATGTTTGTTTGTTTTAATTTTTGACTTAATTTAGGAAAATACATTGGTACTAACAATAATATAATTCTCATGTCTAAAGCTACAGATTTCTGTATTTTAATTACCGCGCTAGCTAAATGGAAGTGTTATAGATGTAATGTCAAAGAGTGAATTTGAACTCCTAATTCCTCGCAGTTCTTTCCAGTGGGACAGAACTGCGAGGAATTAGCGCGTTAATGTAACATCTTTGACCGCAAAGCCTCTTGTGTAGCCCTTTTCAAGGCACCGTGCTCGACGCGACTGGCCTACTTCCGCGCCACTGTGCGGCAGCACAAACGCAGCATTATGTCCCAACCTGTCACGCTGTCTTACATGCCGATTACAACGCCCGCAAACGCGTAGGTGCTCGGCGCGTCGGCGCAGGGGCGCGCTATAAAATCGGGGGCTAATTGTCAGCTGCGACGCGTTAAAGTGGATCAGGACCATGTGCCGCGCGTTATCTGCGATTGTTCCGCCGCGGCTATAAATTGCCTTTTCAAAAGGCTGTCAGTTCAGATCAAGTGGCCCCGTCGACGCGGCGACAATCCGCTGGGAGCTGACGTTACAAGTGCACCCGGGGTCTTTGTCCGTGCTGACAAGGTGACGGGAAAAGTCAGTTTCTGGTGGAGCTATAAATCCTGTACCCCCCCCCCCCAAAAAAAGAAGTTGTTTAGGGAAAAAAAAGACAGCAGTCAGCAGGAGACCGAATTACTCAGGACAGGCAGTCGGAGTGAAAATAAGGATTAGAGTTGCAGGGCAGCTTACAAACTGACTACAAATCAGCCTGTGCAACACCTTTTTCTCTCTCCGCCGCCGCCGCTGAAAACTTCCCACTTGCATCTTTCAGCAGCTGCCCGCTCTGCTGAGTCACGGAGACGATAAAGTCTCCCGCTTATCTCTCTAACAGCGGGATTCAAACGTATCTGTCCGACAAATGCGCGCTGCCGGGGCCTCTGCGTCGTCGGGACTCACCCCGAATCCTGCGGCTGCTCATCCGACTTGGAGATCTTCCGGTAGCAGTAGACCATCTCCACCAGCAGCCAGCAGGTCAAGAACACAAGCAGCACATACATCATGATCTGGGAGTAGAGCGCCGTGGGGTCTCTGCTGGCTGCAGAGCACAAACAATAACAAGGGGAGCGGGAGACAATGTTTTATTCAGCAACGTGTTCCACTGTCTGAAAAGTTGTTCTTTTCTGTCCGTTGCACAAAGCAGGAGACACCTTATTCTGTCACCGGGTTTAAGAGGGTATGTTAGGATTGCCTATGCGCGTGCAACTTTAGCGACCAGCAATAAGCTTCACTTTATAATGGTGATTTTTTTTTTTTACTCTCACAGTTGAAATTTCACCAAGCTACTGCTGAGGTTGAATGATGCAAAGTCATGCTTCCAATGTTTATCCTGCAAAACAATAGAACCGATGGTAAAATGATGTATGAATGATGCCATGTACAGGACGTCATACCCACTAACAGGTTCGGGTTCAGGGAGTTAAGAGGTACTACGTGGAGTTTTTTACAAGGGAATACATCTTGTATTCCCGCTAGGTCTAGAACTTGTGGCAGCTTGATTACAAATTAAACTTCTACTCAAGGATTTGAAATTATTTTTCACCACCAATCCTGCTGCCATGCAGTAGCGCCGCCAGTGCCACAGAATGACTTGGTGAGCCAAACAGACACCAGTTTATTAAAAAAAAAAAAAAAGGAGAGAGAAAAAAACAGCGAAGACACTTATAAAAAACTCCACAATTGCACAACCTTGTGTCATGAACTCCACTCAGGGGGTCTGTGGTGTGTTCGATGAGCAAGGTCACCGTGGTTCCCTGGGCTGCATTGTCTCGGGTCAAGTTTGGACTTTTAGTTCAGAGGTTGGTCCTCCAATAGTCCCTGATAACACCACTGAAACAGGCCTCGGCAAATCAAACTCAAGTTTTCAAAGTTTGGAGTCAAACCCTGGCAATTCCATAGTGTGCCGCGTTGCCCACTGGGCCAGTGGTTTCACTTGTCAGGAGTGGTTTAATTGGCAACCGGAGGGCAACAAGTCCAATAATTAACAGCTATTCTAGTGGATGCGAGATACAGACGAACAACAAATGCAGCCGAGCCGAACCACTGTGAGCGGAGAGTGTGTACCCAATTCCAGAAAGCGTGCTGACCAGACAGCTGACAGCCCCTGCCGGTGTGATTCTGCTATGTCTGCAAATAGGGGCTGACGGTGTAACATAATCTGTCATAGGAAGGTGCAGATATGTTTGCATAGAGCTAATCCATTCCACTGTTATGGACCTCATTACAGTAACAGGATCCCCGGTCTATAATTGACTCTGCACTGACTGGCAGCTTTGTGAAATTTGATACCACTGTAGAGCGCCATATGTAAAAAAAAAAAAAATGCACAAGATGTAGCAATCCTGGAATGGCGCGTTCCCGAGGATAAATAAATAGAACAAGTCTGCATCATTCGTCTCTGATGGTTAATTTTATAACACATACACAGAGTGTTTTTTTGGGGGGTGGGAGGAGGGAAGAGAAAAAAAATTGAGTATTTTCAAATATACACGTCATTTTGTATATTCGATCTTGGTGGAGAATGACACATTCAGCAAGCCAAACATTTGAAGAGCAAAAAATACGTTACCCCTTTATATTAGAAAGCAAAGTAGCCGGTTTGCATTAACGTCTTCACTGACAACAGAAGAAAGCTTGGGTGAACAACAAAGGCAGACAAAAACAAAACAACAGTCATTTCCACTTCACATTACAGCAAAAGGAAGAGAGAGGGGAGAGTCGGCGGCAGAGGGTCACCGACGCCGAGGCGTCACTGGATGGAAACAACATGCTGGGAATATAAAATGAAAGACACGAAAATAATCTGATAAACACAGAGAAGGAAGGAAAGGTGTGTACGTGTGTGCGATACACAAAGGAGGCAGAAAGATTAAACACAGACAGGTCAACACTTTGTTGACTGGTGTCGCAGCCACAAGGGGATCGGATATTAACAGCAATCTGCGCAGCTCTTACTGCGAACAGCTCAGCCATTGGGAACATTGCACACAGAAAGCTGTGCATTCTCAGGAAGTGCCTGCAGCTGTACGGCAAATAATGGCATCTCAGGCCTGAGCAGAGTTACTGAACAACAGTCAAGGTTACGTAGAATTCTCCAATCCTGCTCGTGGAACGTCTACCCTTTGGTTTAGTCCAGTTTGAAATCTGCATCATCCAGTTGTGTCCATTACACTAATAGGGAGATTCAAACTGAAGGAACCTCCTATTAAATCAGTTCAGCCTGGGGCTAAAACATAAAATAATCATAAAAGATGCAACTTCTTGTCAAGTTCGAGATAGTTACAGAATGCCAGCACAGTTTTTTTTTTTTTTTTTTGCACAGTGCAAGCATCTAAGTTCTGGGGTTGGTTTCTCACTCTAGATAATCAGCGTATTACCTTTACTGCGATGATGATCGGAGTTTCCGAATGCATGAAAACAGCTTGATCTGATTGGAAACCGGCAAAATTGGAAATTGGAAATTGGAAATCGGATAACGAGACCCAGATTATTCGATCAGCCTTCAATCTCTCCTGCCATGCATACAGAGATACCCAGTATGAACCGGACGATATGCTCTGCGCATGCTCAAGCTCTGCTCCTACGTTACAGAAGCGAGACGACTCGATAGGAGCGCCGGTGTCCTGCCCATCTCCATGGCGCCTTTGAGAACCAGCAGCACATACTTTCAGACTGTGCAATGGCGATTTAATCAAAAGAGGCACGAAAAAAATACAGAATGATGCCATATCGTAATACCCAGTTGAAATCAGAGGACAGCTGCACAGTTCTCTGTTCCGACCCTTCATCGCGCAACTGCAGCAATCTGATTATGCTGCACAAACGCAGTTGTTACCCTGTGAAATCAGTCTAAACATATCGTGCATTTTGTGAGCTCTTCGATGGCAATTCCACCTCAAACATTAAGAGATAACATCACTCAAGCATTCACCGGACCAATCTCTCTCTATGGAGGTAAAGCACTTGTTTCTAGTCCGCAATGCCAACCCCCCAACAGCTGACCTCTAACAGGTTTGCTTAAAACATCAGACACAGTCCGGATTCACTTGCCTTTTTGTTTGTGCAAGACACACATTGGATACCATGTTTTATGGACAACTCTCCTGTTTAATTGGATGATAAAATAAGATGGTTACAGTGCCAAAAGAGCAGCTCGGCGGAACTGGGCAGCAGAAACTTTCAAAGCCAAAGGAGTCAATTCAACCGTTTCCAGTGGGACATTTATAGGACTGCTTCAGCAGTAACCTGACTTAAATGAACTCCTGGAAAAACAGACACAGCAATCCCCCGAATCCCTTTTCTGCCTTGAATGCAACCCATTACTTTCTAAAAGTAATGAAATCTGGGAATGCCAAACTTCTTCGGTTCCCAGTAGCCCACAGGAAAACTCTGCAGTGTCTGCAAGAAGAACGCAACAGTTTAGCATTAAACACTCCGTGCGAGTAGGCAGTGAGGTGCTTCAGGAGACTGATTTCATACCCTGTTGTGCTCTTAAGTGCATCACCTCAAAATTGTAAAGTAACACATGCACAGGTCTGAGCAGTGCAGCGAGTGAAAGCTATAGGAACAAAACAAAAAGCAGGAGTTGAGGACTTTGGAGAAGAGGTCCCAATGTATGCACTGCCTATTTAAACCTCACAAAGGCCTTCTTCAGACTGCCAGCCAAAATCTGATTTTTAGCCCATCCAGATTGAAACCAGATGGCTCTTTTGTAGTCAGAACAGTCAGACACAAACCCCATGAAATCTGATTTTTGCAAAATGGATTGAAACCACTTTTGGGAGGTAGCTTCAAATGGCATTCGGACAGATGCGTCTCAGTGTGAGCAGCTCCAAACACACCGATGGGTTTTGACTGTCCGTGACGTCACTCTACGCGACATAAGAGCCAATGCGCCAGACCAGAGGGCGCCATTGGAGGTGCGGAGCTGTAACGTAATGGAGCAGACAGAAGAAGTATAAAGCAGCAGTCCCTGGACAGAGGAGGAAACTCATTGGCTCGTCAGTGTGTGGGTGAGGTAGCTCCATTCAAGCCAAGCTCCAGGCCATGTATCGGCGGAGAGAGAAAAAGGTGTTGCACAGGCTGATTTGTAGTCAGTTTGTAAGCTGCCCTGCAACTCTAATCCTTATTTTCACTCCGACTGCCTGTCCTGAGTAATGAAGTGCCCCTGTCGCAATTATATGACGTCACACACTTCACGCACTGGACGATGCCTCCGCTCCGACGTTGTTGCTACAGCAACCTGTCAGTGATTAGTTATTAATGTGGCCCAGTCTGAACAGAGCCTGATCCCATTTGGACACTTGCTAAAAACAATGTGGACAGTCAGACCTAAAAATCGGACTTGAGAAGGAATCTGATTTGAATCAGATTTGCCCAGGAGTCTGAACGCAGCCAAAGACAACAAAACTAATGCCTGCTCCTACAAACCTGTTTTTTTAAATCATCCAAATGAGGTAATTTTCACCATCTTAAAATCCACTTCACACTAGCCGCGAACAGACAATGAAGACAAATGTAATTAACAAAATGTAAAGCCGTTAGCCGCACCTTTCTCCTTCACAAACAGCCTGATGTCCTTGGTCATGGAGACTGAGGGCTTGAAGTAGTCAAACTCAAACTGGCGGACCACGTGGCACTCGTACACGCCGCTGTCGTTGTACGTGACATTGAGAATTCGGATGGAGATGTCTTGCAAATCTTGGCTGCCATTCCAGCAGAGGCGGCCTTTGAAAGGGCCGTCCAAGTCGGACGGGCGGTCGTCCTCAAACTTGTAAATCTAGGAGGAGAAAACAAATGTCAATTCACGAATTGTCGGCTTGCACCATTTCATATTGGACAACATAGCTGGAGCCTACATGAGTCCGATTTGGAGGAACGCCTTTTTCTTTGGTCGGCATGTAGTACCAATCCACACGTGTCTTTGATTTGATTTCCTCCCGTCTTAGGCAGGCGATGCAGGTCAGCTTCATGGATGCCCCCATCACAGCTTCGGTATCCGATGGGACGTCGACACATACTGGCCGGCACATTTGAACTGAAGGGACACGGAAGGTTGTGCATATTTATTTCACCAGTAAGCCAGGCGGAAGCAGGATTCAAACGTTGAAATGTCCAAATCCCCCGTCCCTTGTCAGAAGACATTTTCTTTTCTGTCCTTGATGTTACTTTATTTGGCCTGTACACGCTTCAATGTGCAGGAGCACCTAAGGACCAATGACTGTGCAGAGAAGTAGCGGAGATTTGTGCCACCCTGCTTGAGCAAAGAATGGTTTTATAATATCATTCTGAAATCAATTCTGCGTGCAGCGCCTTGAGTGAAACTGCAAATAGACTTTTAGTGCAGGAGGAGGCGAAGAAGGGAACTGTGATTTGGGATATTACACTGCAGGCATATAGTCCTATTAGATTTCCTCGATTCTTTTTTGAATTGCAAGAAAATGCTGACGAGATGGAACGATCTTAAATGCATCGGAAGAAAGGACAGTCGGACTACATAAAACTTTGAATAGGCCCCTTAGGATCAGTGGCATAACTTAATAAAACCTTTTTTTCCCCTTAAAATGCAACAAGTCATATGGTTGGTTTAAAGGTTGTTTGTTTGTTTTTTGTTAAAGAGACCATTTGTAAGCACTTTATAATAACACACCTTTAGCTGTTCTATATGTATTTTTCATTTGATTCATAAGCGCATCTATTATGTGCTTCTCAAATACTGCATTCGAGCTGGCCTGCCCTCACCCCTTATCCCCCATTTATCAAGCAAGAATACACAATTAATAAACACATAATAGATGTGCTTACATCGAGTAACAACTGAGTATCTGTATTGCTAAATAAAAAGAACAATGCTTCACAAATGATTTCTAAAATGTTTACTTTGACACTTTGCTAGCTCCTAAAAGTGTTACATTATTTTAAAGTGCTACCGTGTTAATTTTAAGAACATCTGTGGTTTCTTCTTTCAGACATTACTGCTGACAAGTCAAGAAAACAACAACTTGTTCTGAACAGCTTTTTGAACTGTAAAAAAAACAAGCTGGAGTGAACATACATGCACTGCTTAAAAATCCCTCTAAGCTCTAAAAGTGAAAGGTTGTCGGCAACAATGGCTTTCTTCATGTATCTTCAGTGCGGTGACACAGCAGTGACCCTGTTCCAATGCTGAGCTAGAGCTGATCTTAGGAAGCGTGACAGGGTTGCATTAGTATTCAATGCCTTAAATGCCACAAGTCTCAATTAATTCTTTAGCCCATTCATTCACATTGATAGGCTACGAAACTAGGCATTTATTGAATGACACACATAGATAACACTAAACATTAAAGGCCCACTGTGTAAAATTGAACATGATGAGACATTAAAAGTCACTAAAATGAATGAACTCCTGAATTCGTGTAGAATTGGTATGATTTATTTTTAAATAGAGGGAGATTCCATTGGCAAGGAGGCAACACATCCACATAACCCAGAAAGTGTGTCTGCTCATGTTAGAGTCAGTATGTCTGCAAGGTGCTTTATTTCCATTAGTAGCTGCTAAATCTTATGAACTAATCATTTAAATGATGACCACAAAAACATTCACAAATATCTATTTGCAAGCTTCTAATTTTAACATTTTTTTTTTTTTTTTTTTTCAAACCTCTTGTGTGAAACGTCTCTACTACATTTCTAGCCGCCATCTGCACCACTGCTGTGTTGGGCACATGGCATCTGGCCTGGAATGAACCACATATAAGCTGTTGGTCCATGTATCATTCATGTTAATAAAAACATCATTTCTAACCCAGAGTAGTCACAATTTGTGAAAGCACGATTTGATTTTCTTTCAAAATAAAACAATTGGGTTTTATTATGTTTACGTTTATGTTTGTTTTGTTTGTTTACTGTTTTAAATTAGTGTGACCACATGTTTGCTTTGACATTGTGGGAAGCAACATTTGAAAAAAAGAAAAAGAAAATAAAACCGTGTTGTTTAATCACACAGCTCCCTGAACACCACTAAGAGCTGAGTCACAGCACTGTGAGCAAATTCAAGATCTTCTAGGCCAGTGAGCACTAATAATGGCCTCTGCCCATTAGAATTATGTACTGGAGGGAGAAACAGTCTCGACGTCCAGAGTGTGGAGCGTGCGTAGCGGGGGAAAAAAAATGCACATAGTCATGGCCAAATGGGGCGGAGCGAAAGCAATCGTTGGCAAACAAAACGTAGCGCGATGGCGGAGCCCAGTGATAACAAGGGGGGTAAATAGTGGCGGGGGTTACAAACCACAGCCAAGGGAAGCTCTTGTCCTAATCTCAGCGCGCCAGCCATGCGGATGTCTATACGGGAGAGGGTCTCTGTTAGCTCCAGTCTGCTTATATAACCAAAGCCCCCCCTCTCCCCTGAAGGCAGACAGTGACAACATTGATTCCATCACACTCGTGATAAGAGGGGCAGAGAAATGGGAATACAGACTGGGCGAAGGGAAGGAGGGAGAGGGAGAGGTGGGGGGAGGTTGTGTGTTTATCACTATGCACATTGATTTATCCGGATGTAATGTTGACGAGCGCGTGAGGTGCTGGGATTGTGTTCGTCGTGGCAGTTGAAACCTAAGTAAAAAGCCGGGCCCCACAAACAAGAGGCCCCTGCACACGGAGAAACATTCACATCTCGCACTTACCAACAGACAGCAACAGCAACAAAGTTCGCAGCAGAGCTCCGGTTGCAGTTACCATATTAGGCCACTATTTTTGGGCTCGTCTCGAGTGGAGGCCAAGACGGCAGGAGTTTTCAGCACCGCGGACAGCGCCTCTCCGCGCCGAGGAACTTGAGTCCAAAAAAATCCTCCCCTCCCCCCCAAAAAAAAACCGCAACTCCGGGCTTCGGAAGTAACTTGCGGCGCCAACAACGAGGCTCATTTACGGGCTCAGATCCGTCGGCGCGCCTCCCCCCGACTCGCCTTTCATCACTCCGTCCCACTCCGTCGCATCCTCTTGGAAGCAAGTCCGCCGCGCTTTAGTCCGACTGTCGGACGCGAGGGGAACCTGTGGAGTCTCGGGGTAGCTGATTTGCTCTCCTCGCTCGCGGATGTGAGCAAGCGCCGCGGCTCTTCTCTCACCTCAGCCCTCAATGAGTGACACGGTCGCCCCCGCCGCCGCCGCCGCCGTGGAGTCCCGTTTTCACCATTAAAAAAAAAAGAAAAGATAAGCGCCGACGCTTTCCCAGTCGCGGATCACTGCCTTATTTTCCCAGCAGTCACTTAGCGCCGGCAGAGCGGAGCCCTCGACACGCATGCGTGAGTCACTCCCTCCGCGCGGCACGGAAAAGACGGAGCTGCTCGTCTCGCCTGATCTCCCCCGTTCCCGCTGATGCAAAACTGATTTTTAAAGAACACTCGCAGGGAATTGACGCAAACCTGATGTGCACCACGTGCGGCATATCCAGCCACCTGCTATATGTTAATTCGACACGCATCATCAAGCAATGTTATTGGTATTACTCCGTAAAAGTAATGCAACTACAAACTACTGATTGCTCCTTAATAAAGTAATATAATTACTGCTTTCATAAGTAAACAATTACTAATTACTTTAGTTAATAAAAAGATAAAGTAACAGTTGCTCAGTGCTTTCGAATGAACTTTATTAACGTGCAAATTCTGCAATTCCGAATATTGCCTCTGTCCTCTTAACACGAATGAATGTTTGCTCTCTGAACACAAACTGCACATTTCACAGAACAAAGTCATGTACAGCACTGGCGTCTTTTGCACAGCCCATATTGTGAAAATAATTAGAAGATTTTGGAAAAGTAACAAAATCGTTACTTGACATAGTAATTATGATATGATTGCCAGTTTTGCCACAGTAATCTAATTACGTCACTCAAAAAGTAGTTGGCGAGATTACTCGCCAACACTGACCATCAGTTACATTGCTCATATTTCCCACGTTTGAAAGGAATGCAGGGATCACATTTAGAGTGTTTCATTGTCATTGTTCATTGTTCATTGTTGATGAAAGTGGAAGTAAAGAAGACCCACGTGGGCACTGGCAACAAACACGCACCACTCGATCAAGATCCCTCAACTCACTGGTCAATGACTGCACATTTTAAAATGGCATGCATGCAAAGATACGTGCATACTACATACCCTTGTGTTAAAAAGGTAAACGTTGAAGTGTCCTTCCAATCCTACATTGTCTTGCGATTCTTTATTTTATTGATTTTTGAGTTTCTGAACAAACTCTGTAGTTTCCACTACGTTTTTGGAATCCTTATCTGAGACAAGATCAGCCAATAGAATCTGTGCAGATGTTTACTAAAGCAGTGTTTCCTGTCAAATAAACAAGTGAATTAAAAGAAAAAAACAACAACCAATAAATCCATCATGTTTACCAGTTGCACAGGGCGGGATCAGTACTTTGGAGTCTCATATATGCCAAGGTACACGGGTGCACCTGGTCTCTCAGCTGACATGTGATCGATGCCTTTGCTATAGTACAGCCATGATGATCCAGCGCTGCGTGCACGCAGGACTCAGTCCACTAATCTAACGATCTGCCCTCCGCTGACCTTTTCCCTGCTCCTCTGTTTATATTTAGGCACAAACCTATCAATGCAGCATCACCACACCACGGCAACGGTTGGCTTCTCTTTTGTTTATCCCCTAACCTTTTAATGATAAACAAGACTGGAAATAAAATGCCTTTAATACTTTTTCTTTATTTTTTTTTCTTTATTTTTTTTTACTAATGGAGTCACAGTGATCGGCTGGATTGAAAACCTATTTTTTTTATTCATCACGCCGACATGACCTGAATAAGATAGAGAGGATTGGAGAGACTGCTGAACGGTGTAATTATATCACATGGTTTGGTTCGCTCTCTCTCTCTCTCTCTTATATACACTGAAAGCTACAGCAGAGCCATTTCCTCTAAAAGGAAAACAATGGGATGAAAGTGCAACATAACAAAATTGTTTTCCTATGAAACATTGATTATTTTTTATTTGTCGTGCATTCAATATAATTACGAGGGGACATTTCTTATGACTAAAATGTAATATTTTCATTAGATTTGCACTAGTTTATGAATTTTATATAAAACAACTTAACCACGAGTACTGTTGAGTACCACCATTGTATAGCTGAGTAAAATAATGTATAGCCAGTTCTTGACGTATCCAAGTGCATTTTTTTTTTAACATAAGTTCCATTGTCAAGATATGAGCAGTGCTCAGAGTTTAATACGTTGCCTGCCAACTCAGTCAAAGAAGAAAACGAATTTGAGATAAGTGTGTGACGTGACATCGGCAGACCTCAGAGGGAAACAATAATCTCCCTTTGACATCAAAGCACTTAATCTTGAAGCTGCTATATCTGGGGTAACAAGGGGATTAGGTCCAAGGAAGAAAGGAAACAAGGGTATTTTTCTTCCAAAATGACATATATATATAAAAAAAATAAGAAAAAAAAGCTGACATGTAAAAAATGAGCATCAGTGTATCCGCAGATGCATCAGAATCAAATATTAAGATTAAGATTTCCTTTTCTTAGTCCCACAGTGGGGAAATTTCCAATATTGACTCCACAAGGTCCTTAGCATTGACGCCTGGTGGATGGTGTAGATTCTTTCACGTGTTGGAGGGAGAAAGCAGAAAGGTAAGTGCACCCTTGTGTTGCTGTCAGCGTCCACGGCAGGCTGGCGCTCTGGAGGAGCTGACTAAATATGGCTGGCCTGGTTCAACCACATCCTGCAGATAATGAAACCATAGCAACAGTGATGCAGCGCCATGGCGACACAGCCCACACACGCACACACTCATTAGGACAACAGGAAGCCGTCGGGCTTGCGCTGTCTCCCTCTTTTATTTATTCATTTATTTATTTGCCGGGAACGGGCATAGGAAGTGCAAGTCAGGCAACGCGTGCTAGTTTGGCCGTTGTTGAAGCGTTGCACTCCACTCACATCTTCACCACGACGCGGGGGGGGATCAAACGCAAGTGGAAACTCAAAAAGTACAGGGACAGTTTCAACTCCAAGCCAGCGGAGGAAACATTTTCAGCCGGAATTTGATCTGGAAAAAATGAATAAGCTCGTGTGCTTGCTCTGCTGCAAATGGCTCAAAGGGCCGGGCTTTGTTTTGCGTGCGCGCGCGCTCTCCATATATACGTGAGTGTGCGGTTTCCTCAAGAGCCCCCCCCCCCCCCCCCCGCTCCCCCCCGCTGCGAACAGATTTCTAGGGATTTGGAAGGATTTCAAGATTATAACATAATTACAGCGCGCAGCCATGGATGACACATGTTGGAAAGTGAAATGTAAAGCTGATGCGGAGGCCTGGCGCGGGGGGGAAACCTCTTTAATGCTGGAATTTAGACGGCGCATTCACTAATCTGCCGTACATACGCTTCAATGAGCCATCTGTGTACGTGTTTTTTCTACTCTGTGCGTTCAGAATGTGCAGCAGCACAGAGGCATTAATATGAGAATAAAAAAAAATGCAATGATTTTTAGAAGTGAACTTTTCATACGTGTATTATTTAGAAGAACTGAATCTAAAATACACACGTACGTTTTGGTAAAATATAGTTGCTGAGGATGAACAACTGATTTTACACTGTAATTCTTACTTTACTAATTCATTTGTTTTCCATAAAACAGGATGAAACCATGTCGTACCACCATGTCCTCCAGAATGTGGAGCAATGAAAAATGTATGATTCTGGCCTTGCATCACAGTGGATGTAGGACATCACAGAACGAGACTCACCAAAGTTGACATTATCCTTTAATTCAACATGAGATGCTTTATTTTCCAAACTGCTCCTTTAATCCACGTAATTGCACTTGAAACACAGCGAAAAGCCTTGGGGATGTTTTGTTTGTGAGAGCAGGTGCATTTATTTAATTATGTAGATGTGATTTTTACATAACTGTGGCTTTACAAAAAAAAAAAAAAGGGAAAAAAAAGCCCCATCTCACGTCAGAAAAAAACTGGGGCAAACCGAACAACAGTGAAGAACTATGGAGAGTCTCTGACACACGGGCTGCAGGTCCAGAGCGTCTCAGCATGGGGCCATTTGATGCATTATCCCACTGCGTGCCATAAGACGGAGGCTGAACCAGTGTCATCCCGCTGCTAATTTAATTGATAAGGCCCACAGTCCCGGGAAGTGGCTGCGCTGCGCCCTTGTACCAAGACGAGCTCACAGCTCACAGCTCCAGGACGACGTCGCATTCCGACCCGCAGGACCTGGCACGGGCTTATCAAGCTAACACTGATAGCCAGTGAAGACTTGTTCCATGCGACCTTGTGATTTTGGCTGCCGTCCTCTCTGTAGGAATACTCACTTTCTATAATAAGACCGCGTGCGTCAGAAAACCCATGGGTGGAGGAGAAGACGGGCGGTCGGGCAGCATGGACGTCATGCAGCAGGAAGTAAAGAAAGCAAAGTGCAGGAGTGCTGGTGGAGGAAGTGCACGCCAGTTTCGCGCATCTGCATATGTGTAAAGAGGAAAGCATGGGGGCGGGGGGGGGGGCGGCGGCAGCATGAAATATTCATGTAGACACTCTGGTCATCACCTTTGTGCAACGTCGCGAGCAGGGACACAACACGAGGCCACTTGTCTTATCTTTTGTTCGCCCAGCTGAAGTTTATCGTCTCAATTAGAATATGGTAATGAACAGCCTGGCGGAAAAGAGCGTTGGGCGGTCGCGACCGACTGGGAAACTCTAAGGAGCAGCATGGCGCTCGGTGTCACGCCGCCCGCGTGCAGCCAGAGATGATTTCAAAAAGATCCATCAGGGAATCGTTTGAGAGATTTAGGAGAACGTCACTCAAACAGGAAGAAAACGTTTGTTCATATGAGTCCCGTCTTCACTTCCGTCATTTGGTGGCGTTTGGAATTTTGCCCCCAATGTGTCACATTGGATGTAAAAATGTAAAAATGCCTGAAAAATTCCTTTTTTTCCCCCCCACCCTGTAGCTTTCTCTCTCCCCGTGTGAAAAGAGACATTTTCCAGCCAAGTAGGAAGAGGCAACATCCACGGCAATGATTCTGCTGTACGACTCACATTAGTTTTTGTCATTGTTTGCAGGAAACAACCACATTCAAAAGGTATTCATGGTCTGCAGCATGAACAGAAAGACTGGGCCCCGCGGCGCTCAATGAGCTAAACAACCGGAACAGAGAAAAAAAAATAAATAAATAAAAAAACACACACACCGCCTCGGCTCATGCATTTTGCATAATGTCCTGTTTTGCCCAGTCTCGTGTGGCTACCGTCGCTTTTTCGCACGAGTGATAAGTGCTGCCTCGCTAAAACGAACCCAAGCGAAAACACTGCATTCCAGGAAATGTGTCGCCTGCGACAGAGGCCACCAACCTTTTTTGCACCACGGCCCGTTTTAATGTGAGACGATGCTTTCATGGACCGGCATGAAAACTGGTATTTTCTGAATATAATAACGAACATGAATCCACTGCGTACACGTTTGGAACTTTATTAGCATGGCAACAACAACATAACATGAGCAACATAGGCTTCTTTCTTCTGTCTTTCTCAATACTCCAAAGGCTGCTGGTCTCCGAGTGGCCAAGCAGTTTTGAAGGCTCCGTCGCCTCATTAGAGAGCCGGTCGCCGCACGTTAAGCAGAGTGGACTTGTTGCATCGGAATCTTCTGTTGAGGTAAAGTCAGTGGTGGGACTCCTGGTATTGTTTGTTAAATGTTGCTTTCTTGTTCTTGGAAGTCGTGGGCTCTTTCCAAAGACGCTTGTTTTCACTGATGTTGCTAGCTAGCTTGCATGCTAGCTTGCTGGCTTGTGGGTTTGACCTCGCGGTAACGTATCACGTGACCGAGACAAGCGCCTTGACATGCATTAAGAGTTGAGCCATAGACGGAATCCAGTCATTTTTCAAAATAAAATTGCTCAGACTCGGATAATACATGAAACTGACTTAATTTAACAGAAGTTAATTATTATTCCTTTTACTTTTCCTTTGGACCAAATGGCCCACGGACCGGGGGTTAGGGACCGCTGGCTGACTACATGTGAGCCAGCTTCTCTTTGGTGGGAATTTGCAGCCGTTGCGGTGAGAACACGGCTATAGCAAAGCTCGGAAGGAGTACAGAGACAATACTGAGACAATCGGCACAATTCACTTTTTTCATCTTATTGATAAGTTGGTGATTCGCAGCCTCCTACATGGCATCAGTGTCTGTATGCCCACTTGTATTTTCTATCGGGATCAGACTGTTTCCCTCCTGCTGCCCCGACACAACGAGCTTCATGTCGCTCTCTGTCCTCTGGACGCCTGACGAGTCGGGGCCGTCGCCCTCTCGCTCGGAAATGTGACTCTCCGGATCACGGTTGCCCAAACTCGCTCCCGTTGCAGATTTCTGGCTGCGGCTCCGGCTGTCTGGAATGCCGTCCGGCCCCTGGCCGCCACCGGGACGGCAGCCATCTGGGCTGGCGGCGCGTGCGCGCGCGCGGCCCCTCATTCCGCCTTTCGACTGGCTGTCGCGCCGCTGGCACCCTCTGATCTGCCCTAATGTGATTCCCAGCTCGTTGAGGCGCTGTGATACGCGGCGCCGCCTCGCTTCCAGCAGGATTGTTCCATTACGACTCGGGCCTGGCACGCTCTCCGCTGTGGCCTGCTGCAGGAATGATGGATGGCAGAGGGCACGGCGTGGCTCATCAGGAGGTAAAAATAAGCCCAGGCAATTTATGGTCTCGGGGGCAACAATGGAAATTAAGCGACACTGGCTTCTGAAGCCGCGACCTAAGTAACACAAAAACTAATTGTTTGGACTGATTATAGATGCAGTGTTTGAGCTAATTACCGCCGAGCGGTTGCCAACACTGCCGCCTCCCTCCCCGGGCTGAGGGCTCATCCTGGTTCTATTCTGCAGCTCCACACTCAGCCGCAGGAAAGACTCGTTCAAGCGGTCCATTTCTTCCTCCACAAAGGACGCCTGCAATAAAGGGACGGCGCAACGTTTGGAGAAGGGAGGCTATTTTTAAATGAAAGCAGCTGACGGGCTTCAGTAAAGCAGTACCTGCACGGGCGCTCCTTTGGGTGGCGAGCCTGCAACGATCAAAGAGAATATCCAATCTTTACACGCAATGGAAACGTTTTGTGTTGGCGACGGCGAGAGAGAAAAAAAAAAAAGGATTGTGTGTATAGAGAGGAGTGTTAGAGTGAAAATGCAAGAGCTTTATCGCTCGCCAGGATGCACCAGAACACCGTCATTAGTGTCATCATCCCACAATGGACTGCCCGGCTGGAACAAAAGGGTCCCAAAAGATCTAATGGGGCCTACAGCTGGTGGCTGTGGAGAAACGGCAAAGTGTCTGACCTCGCGCTCTTTTGCGTGGCAATTAAATGCGAAGTGGGGGCATAAAAAGAGTTTATTTGAAATCTGCCAGTGCTGCTGGCATTAAGTGGGACTTACAGAGAAACGGCTGAATGGTTTTTATGTCTTTAGCAAAGGCAGGACAATAAATGCTGCGTGAGATATTAACAAAGTCCTTGTTTTAAAGGACCAGTGTGTATATTTTCAATTGGATCTATTCACGTGAAATGCAAAAAAAAAACAACAAAAAAAAGAACAACAACATGTATTTATGGGAAGCTGAAGTCCACAGCTTTGCTGTTTCAAAGTTGCTGATAATAATCGTTAAAGTTGACTTTGTGTAGGCCGATCTTCTAAAGAGGTGGACATGGTGAGCCACCATGTCGCTACAGCAGCCCAGCATGCTGCCATTGTGGAATTGTCTTGTGATTTTAGCCAAAAGATCACAGCTGCTATAAGAAAGGTGTGAGACCAAGTGAGACGGCGGGAAACTGGGATTAACGTCAAAGGTGTTGGCAATGTGCTCTCTCGCCAGTAGATGCCACTAAATCTTTCATGAATTTGTCAACGCGGGCCTGTCACTGCTGTTATTTTACAGCTGAATTACCTTATAAATACTGTACATGCTGTGTGGCCTCATGGCACCTTACCAAAGACAAACGAGTCCTCGGGAGAATTCCGTTTGACGTCATCCACGAGTTGCTCCAGCTTGAAAAAACTGTATCCCTCAAGCCTAAAGTGTGGAAGGGAAGTCCATGGGGTGTTTATTACCTACATTCTGCATGTAAAGGGTGAAACTTCAATCTCACGTGGTCTCACCAACCTGCTCGCTAACAGCTGATCCGTGAACTGCGCTTCGGTGGGAACTCTGCCGCTGAGGAATTCCTCAGCCAGCGTTCCGAGCCGCCCTTCTGACCCGCCAGCCTGTGAAAGGGGGGCCGTGATAATTAATCTGCCCATACATTACTCATGCAGGTACGTTGGGCGGAGAGCGCTCGCGCACCTCTTCTTTGCTCCAGCGGAAGGAGAGCTTGAAGAGCTGAAGGCCGACCACTGATACGGCTTCATGGAGAGCATGCGCATAACCCTGAGGTTTAGATCCTGCATTAAAAGTGAAAAATTCAATAAAAAAAGATAAAAGAATAGACATTATTTCATTTAGAAAATTCTAGCACCTGATTACCTGACGCGACGTGGGCCATGGATAGCACAATGGTTGCGATGAAACTGCCGACATGTTGCAGCTCGGTCTCTGGCAGATAGAGGATTTGATTGGCGCCGTCAAAATAAAAGTCCCTCGGGCACGGTGCCAGCTGGGCCTCGTCAGACGGCTTGGAGGAAACGGGGATGGAGCGGGCCGGCAGCAGGACCGCAGAGGGGAAGCGAGGACAGTCCGCGAGCAGCCGCATCACCTGGCAGCCCAGCAGGAAAACCGCCGAGTGTTGGGATGAGAGGCTGTCCAACGGAGTTGGGACAAGAACTCCACCGCTTCCTTCTTGGATCGAATCCGCCCATCCATCTAAATCTAAAAAATTTTAAACTTTTTAATGAAATTGACGTTTGATTGATTGATTGAAGATTTTTTACAACGCGCTTCTGTACCTTGGTGGGGTTGCTGATAGGACTCGGCTACGTCCAGGTCTTGCAAACTCTGCTTAATCTCCTGCAGGGTTTTGAATAGAGGAGATACGGTGACCAGCTTGGGCAAGTCGTGGTCACTTAGAGAGGGATCTGCAAGGCCAAGATAAACAGCGAAAGATAGAATCATCGGGGGGTGTTTATGTAAATGTTGTCTCGAACACAATAAGCGGCAGATCAGTCCTTTACCCAGACCTCCAGGAACTTCTTCTGCTTTGGTGATGTTCCCAGAAGAGAACTGCAGGGGGAAAAAAATCAAAGGTTGTAATATTATCTCTTTAAGAAGGCAGTGCCGTTGAATAGATGCTTCAGTCTTACCCGCGTGAAGCACATGTTGGCGTCGGCTGCTGGCGAAGATCCAGCTGGTTGATCACAATCTCTGGTGTTTGGAGGGAGGGTGGCATGCAAATCCTGGCTTTTCTGTCTGCACAGTAGAGCCTCCACTGACCTGAGAACGGCTCCCAGAAGTTCAATGAAAGCCTCAGCTATGGAGGGGAAAATGTATGGAAATATAGTTTAAAAAATGAATACATGTAATAAACATGTAATAAATGTTAGTTTAGTTCAGTTAAATTCCAAAGATTTTTTTCTAATTTTCTCAGGTTGACCCTTTTGGTAATTTTGCCAGTCAAACAAATTTCAATTTCAATTTCAATTCTATTTACAAAGCACATTTTAAAACAACAAAGTTGACCAAAGTGCTGTACAGAGATTAAAACCAAAAGAAACATTAAAGCAAGTTAAAAAAAAATAAATCTACAAATTTCTGTAGATTCTGCGGATTTTGTAACTGATCAATCACATTGTGCTCGTGGAACCACGAGGTGGGGTGAGGGCTGCACAATAAGCTTAGCAGATCTGTCGGTAGTTTGATCCAAGTGTCAAACAAGACGTAAATCAATGCCCATTCTCTTCGGAGCCCACCACATCCAACTGAGATGAAGTCCTGTGTTGGAGCCAGAAGTCGATCCCATCCATCATCTCATCTGGTCTGTGAAGTAAATAGTGCCGCTGGGAAGATTTGCATGTGGAATTATCCCAAACTGCTAAAAAACTGCCCTTGGGCTGCTTACCCACGGCTCCCATCCCGCATCAGCTTAAGATAATAGTCAAATGGATGTGTGGCTTTCACCTCTCCGATCTTTACATTGGCTTCCTGAATCGATTGTAGAGTACTGCTCTTGGATTGTGAGGTAGTGATTGGTGGGAAGGCAAAAATAGGCCTGGCCTGCTGCTGCAGCTGCTGCGCAATGAAGCATGAAGAAGCCTCAGGCCAGCGGGATCCAGTTTCCATCCTCAGTGTGAGAATCAGACACTCAGCCGAGGCAGCAATCAGCCATATAATATCCACATATATAATATATCCACATAACTAAAACAACCCTTTAATTTGTATTCAATTTTCATTAACTTTATATTCTACTTCTGACCTTTTGGACTTTCTCTTCTCTTTTCTCATACACTTTCCTACTTTGCTGGCATCTTTGCTTCCCCGAAAAGCAATTAGGATCTGACTTATTACTTATTCCAACTGAAACAAGCCTTGCTTTTATCGCCGTGTCGTAAAAATGTTGTGCTAAAAGCACCTTGCATGGAATTGGCTCTCTGGAAGTGAGAAGCGACTGGGACCTTCTCTGAGCTCATCTCCTGGCTGGAGCTTTATGTTTTTTTGATGAAGAGGGAGTGAGGCAGGCAGCACTCCAAAAAGGACACGCTGGTTCATTAGTCACGGTGATTAATTACCTTTGTTTTGAAGAGGAATTTACTACGACAGAAAATTGGCCGGGAGAGGTTGTTCATTCGCGCTCATTATCATGTGGTTTTACCCTGAGCGTCTGTCTCCTCTGCGCGGCTGTAGGGCGGCGTTCCCCTGACGGAGTTCTGCACAAGCAGCTCTTTCAGAAGACTCAGCTTTGCACTGTCCATATTTTCAAAGACCTCCTGCTCAAAATAAAGAATAAAAGCATAAAAAGAAGAATGTTCTTTGTGGACTTGAGCTTAATCTTGCACTTATTGAGGTCATTCTTCCCTGACATTGGTGTCACTTTCAAAAAACTCACCTTGAGCGATTCAGCCTGCTGGCAAATGCTCCTGTAAAACTCCTGCGTGTCTTTGCGGTGTCGCGCGAGCTGAGAGGCGACGTGCAGGTTCTGATCCTCCAGCTTGTCAAAAAGCGTCTTCACATTGAACTCCTCCAAGTCTGAGTACCTTGAAACGCTTCCTAAAAGGATGTAGGCAATGGAAATCATCGCAGGTTGGGTTTGGGGGTTTGGACATTCTGTTGGGGGAGGATTCATAATAATTCATTCACCGAAGCCTTTTGAGCATCCGGGAGGTTAAATGGAGGTGACGATGAGTAATTGAAGCATACAGCGGCGGCGACCTGGAGATAGCAGCCAGTGCTAATGGGAGTGGGTGATGTTGGCTACTATTTTGCTTATCATAAATCTGGGAAGGCCAGGCTATTAACTGCTACCTGGTCAGGCTTGATGACTCCATAATGGCTCCACCACGAGGCATTCAGTTGCCCTATGAGGCTGCATGAATAATTCAATAAGCACTAACCGATAAACACTAAGGTCTGCCTCGTAGTAATTTTGAAGACTATTATGGAAAAGGAAAAAAAAATCAATTACAAACTTCTGAAAGAAAGCTTTTTAAAGTGGAGCGGGGGGGAAAAAAGAATGATTTCATTTATTGAATTTAACCAAGGCCCGCTGGCACAAAGCTGCGGAAGGTAAAACACTCAAGGCTGCGCTAAGTAGGCCTTAATAGATCCAATATGCTTTGTATTTTGAGCTGCGGGCTCAGAGTCAGCAGGCTTCAACTTTTGACCTTCAATGCCGCCGTTGAAATAAACGCTAATTACTTAAGCTACTTTAGATCCGCAGCCACCAGTAACACTGCTGATAGATCCATCCCACTTCTACAAAGCAGAGTTGTGTTCACAAAAAAAAAAAAAAAAAAAAAAATCTCTGTGGTTGTTCCAGGAGGCACTTGGACAGAAAGCAAATCACAGGGGACCTCATGGGGCTCAATGAGGGAGATTACCTCCTTTTGAAACAGCGGGCTCCTCAGACTCCGCACCTTCTCCAGCAACTCGAGTGGAAGGGAAGCCACCGAGGCTCGACACGATTCTGCTGCAACAACAGAAAACAAAGTCCCACTTGTTGTTACGCTGCAAAACATTTGAATTGAACTCAGTGGGACATTGTTTTGCAAGTAAAAAAAGAACTGACAGTTTCACGCATTTTGCAACCACTTGAGTCGCCCCCTACAGGCCATTTAAGAGACTGCAAAAAGGAAGGAAAGCCCGGCAGCCAAAGACACCATCGGTAAAGATGTGAGGCTTTAATACCCGTCTCCAGTGCAGGCACAGTCCACCGGACAGAAGGGCTCTCCCAGGTTGCGCCACTTTGGCTTCAGCCTCCACTGAGAGACCAGTTTGGCTTTCCCCGGTCGCAGCACAATCACAGTGGTGGTCACAACCAGAACAGCAACCAGCAGCAGACTGAGGAGGCCTGCAAGTCAAAGGAAAAAAAAACAAAAAAAGAAACTCATTGTCACCGTGCAACTACAAAATAAAATAAAAAATGCAGCAGGGACACACACCAGCTATGAGTCCCCAGTCAGGCAGGAGATTCAGCCTATGCTGCTTCACTATGCCGTGCTTAACCAGCTGTGCCGGCGTCATGGGCTGGAAGACGGGCGAGCGAGGGTCACACTCTGTCCCCTCCTCGCTGACGGCCACCACCATGCTCCAGTCTGGGACGGCGCTGTCCACAAACACGTATTTGCCCGTGTCTGCGAACACGTGGGCAAACCTGCAACGGTAGGAGGAGCAAAAGAAAGGAAAAGAAGACTCAGAGGAGAGATCGCAGAGCAGCGCTGAGCCGCCATTGGGCCAATTGTACCTCGTGGAGTTGACGTTCGACTGCTTTATAAGCGTTTGCAGGCGTCGGAAGGCACCAAAGTCCCAGCTGGGGTTGCTGTTGAACAGGTGATCCTTCTGATAGACTGGGAAGTGGCTGAGACGGCGGTCTTCAGGGGAGCAGAATACAACTGAAGAGTTTTGCAAGATGGCAAAACCACCAAACATTGAAATTATGCAATAAAAAAAAGAAGCAGCAGTACCAGTGTGGTTGACGGTGAGGGCAAAGATGAGCATGTCACCAGCAGACAGGCAGACAATAGGGTTCGGTATCCGAGGAGAGACAGACGGGTTTGTTTTCTGGCTTTCATCGACGGAGCCTCTCCTCGCTTTTAGTCCGGCGCTGACGAGCTCCGCTGGCTCTGAACGATGTTAAGCAGGCATCAAATTAGCACGCTGGAGGCTCAGACAGTTGATGGATATAAAACAAATGAAGCCGAGTGCAGCTAGCTACCTGACAGAAACTGAGCGACGAGCTCTCCGTGCGTGGGTATCCAGCCAAACACTCCTTCCGAGTCAAACTCGACCAAGTAAGCTTTGCTTTCGCTTTCTGCGATGTGATCTGGTCCCAGAATGTTTGTCACAGCCTGGAAGTAAAGAGCTCAATCAGCCAGCTCATCCCATGTAGAATGAGACGACACCTTGTGCAGTGATTTTCTTTCAAACTAAATGCACCCTGGCAATCTTTTTAAAAACAACCTCACCATGAAATGAAAATTACAAGGACCAAGCAGCAAGTAACAATAAGTTTTATCTCAGTTGGACACAGACACTTGTATGTGATGGGATTTTTTATTTTTATATATACATTTTTATATATACATTTATATGCACATATATGTGCAGAAAGATATGTGCGTGTGTGTGTATATGTGTGTGTATATATGTTTATATATATACATATATATATACATATATATATATACATACATATATATATATATATATATGTATATATATATATATATGTATATATATATACATATATATATATATATATATATACATATATACATACATATATATGTATATATATACATATATACATATATACATACATATATATATATATATATATATACATATATACATATATATATATATATATACACATATACATATCTTTCTGCACATCCTTTTATGTTTTGGTCTGTTAAACTTACTTTGTTTTATTTTACTTTGTTTTATTTTTATTAATTGATATTTTTGTATGCAATGCAACATGTAGCTTCTAATAATATAGAATTAGTTCTATTTTGTTTTAGAATTTTGTACCATTAAGTGGTAATAAAGTGTAAACAATTGGATTTCCAGACACAGCCTTGTGCTTAGGTCTGCTTAAATGCATCAGCAATAATTTCTGACCAGGTGCAATAATTCACAATTACCCATTGAAATGACCGAGACGGGCCCAAAAAGACTTGATTTCAACTTAATGAAGAACTGTGCACATACAGTAAATTCCCTATTCTACAGACAAAATAATGGAGATCTAACAGCCGGTTCCCTTTCACCTTCCCCTCACCTTGTGCCAGATTATTTTGTCTCTTTTCATGAGGCTGAGCTGGAGGAGCCCGTCGGGGGAAGACCGGGAGAGGAGCTGAGGCAGCCTGGAGAGGCAGGATGTGTTGCAGAGCTCCTCAGAAGACACGTAGCGCTCGCAGTGGCAGCTGCGGCGTCGGTATCACACAGGGCGAAACACAAACTTGAGCGTGCGTGCAAGGCACATTTGAAGACACGACTACTGGAATGTGTGCTACTTTATGACGGATGCACATGAAAGGGTGAGGTACTGACATGCCCATCTCGGCATCCAGGCTTCCTCCATATGGAGCGCAAGTGACGTTGCAGGAGTAGAGAGGCGGGGACACGCATTCTCTGGATGCAGCCAGACGGACCTGTCCAGTGGAACATCTTTGGTTCGCCTGAAAAACAAGAACAAGATGAGGTAAAAAGCAATCAGTCAAGCATTCAGTCAAGCATTCATTAAAATCACACAAACTGAGTGCAGCTGCTGACCTCGGGCTGGCAGTCCAGGCCGCTGTCGGCCGTAGACCTTTTGAAATCCAGTTTGTCGTAGAAGATAAAGCCGGTCCTGCACAAACACGAGCCGTCCGAGTGCTGAAACGCGCGGTTTTTGCCCGAGCAGGTGCAGGAAGGAGAGCCTGGGGGAAACGTGCATGGACGTGGACTTCCGGGTCAGTGATATTTTCCGAACAACAACAAAAAAACACTACTGATCTGGTCCGAGCGAACTGGTCAGATCCAACCTGCTTGCGAGGTGGAGGAGCTGCCGCAGGGGAAGCAGGCCGTCTGAGCTCGCCGGTGGTTGAAGGTGCCAGCCGGACACGGGTGGCAGTCGCTGGGGTCCTCGGCGCGAGAGCGGTTGCCGAAGGTGCCGGGGCGGCAGGGCGTCGGCTGGGACGATCTGATGGGACACGTGTATCCAGCGGGGCAAGAGTTGCCCTTGTAGTACCCAGTACCTGTTGGATTCATATAGCGTTGGCCTAATAGCATAGTAGCCAAAGTCATATTTGAACGTTTTCGGAAAACAAAAAATATATATTTTGCAAGCTAAGTACTCTGCACAGTCGAGATCTTTTAACTACTGTGCTTCTAATTATTTTAACAATATGGGCTGTGCAAAAGGCCCCAGTATTGTACATGTGTTTGTTCTGTGAAATGTGCAGTTTGTGCTCTGAGAGCAAACATTCATTCATGTTAAGAGGACAGAGGCAATATTTGGAATTGAAAAGATTGCACTTTAATAAAGTTAATTCCAAAGTACTAAGCAACTGTTCCTTTATCTTTTTTTTTAACTAAAGTAATTAGTTATTGATTACTTATAAAACAAAGTAGTTAAATAAATAATTAGATTACTTTTTTAAACAGTAATCAGTAGTTGGATTACTTTTATGGAGTAACCCTAACAACCTTGGGTTAGTAATTACATTACGTCATGATCCTTATTCCCTGAGGTCAAGCAGCAGACAATATGTGCCAAAGTGCAAAAACTACAGGCCTATTTTTGGGGAAACTGGGTAGAGCAGTCTGACATGTTGCTGTTTATGCTGTAAAACAGGCCATTTATCCTTGGCTGAATGGGATGCTTTAGCAAAGGCCATGAATTAAGAGTATTCCCACATCTCCTGGGACCACTACACCACACCGCTGGTTAGGACTAATCTAATGTGGCGTGGTGGGTACCTGGGGAGCAGAAGTAACCTGCAGGACATGGGAGGCAGTGAAGGACAAGCGAGAGGTGAGGACGGTAGGTGCCACCCTCACAGGCGCTGCAGCAGCTGCTTTTGGATCCTCTCAGCCCGCTGGTGTTGACAGGCATGAAACCACCGTCACAGGACTTCATGGCAGAGCTGTTGGCTGGGCAGTAGTACGGGAACAGGCAGCTGTGGAGAGTTATTTAAAAAAAATAAATAAATAAATAAATAAATAAAAGCTTCAGCCCACACCGACGGTGAGTAAGAGCAGCCCCCCGTTCAGCTCGCGTCATTCCTCCGTTAACACCTCTCGCTGCCGCATCTCTCTTATCGCAGTGGGCCTGTCGTCAACTCACAGCTGTTTTGTGGCCTGGTAGGAATAGGATCCCTCTGGACAAATGTAACCTTCGGGGCAGACCTGAGGCTCAGCAGTCCGAGGTCCACAGTATGAGCCGGCTCTGCACGGCATTTCTGATACCGAACCTGGATTGAGAGCAACAACAGTCCACTGCAGAACACATTAATGCTCTCATTACGAGACGTCATGCCAGAAATCAGCTTCCACATACTCCAAAATTTCCTTTTCCAGTTCTAGTCTGTTAAGCCATTTTTGGAGGAAAGTATGGATTCTCTTCTTCTTTTACTAGCTGTTTCACAGAAAGTGATAATTTTGATGTTTTTATGAAATAGTTTCACATTTTGATGTGATAATTTTGAGATTTTTACGTGATAATTATCACGAAAATAACGTGATACTGAGCCCTGTTTTTTTTTTTTCCTAGGGTATCAATGCGCTTCCGTATTAATGCACTTGTAGTGCACTTCTGCTTAAACAAAGCCCAAGACTGAAAAACAAAGATCCTAAAGGGGGGCAGTAACCTTTACAAACCTACCCACAGGGCATTGGTAAGAGGCCCTGCAGGGGATTCCCTCCACATTGGCCTTTCCTGTAACCTGAGGATCTGGGCAGAAGCTTCCCCCCGGGCAAGGTTCACATTGGCCGGGCGCATTAGCTCCAGGAAGGGCTCTGTAAGTGCCTGCAGGACACAGAACGGGGGGTCCGGACCCACTGCACCAGAAACCGGGAGGGCAAGGCCTGCTGGAGTAGTCTGACAGTCCTGGAAAACATGTCGTTCTCAAGGTTAAAATAAATCCACAACGGCATTCTTATATCAGTGGGCAGGGTCTTGAATAAAAAAACAAACAAAAAACAGCCACGCTATTAAGCTTATCAAAATAACTTAAGCGATAACCTGAGGGAGGAGACCATCTGCTAGGTTTAAACAGCTAGAAAAAGAAATGACACCAGAACAATTTTAAATTATTGTTAGACTTTTAAAGGGAGGAGCGTGAAACCGTTATTTCCTTTCCACTGGCCACTTAGTCGACAGTGTCGACTGCAGTTATCACGAGTTATAAATTTGGTGTCAAATGTGCATCACTTCATACATCACTTTAGACTCCCATCTCGCTTATCTCAGAGCCAGACATTGCGAATATAATAGGCCGCCGACATGATGAAAGCAATCAAAAGTTGGAAGGCAATTTTCTGCTAACTGTCCTCGCACAAATAAATTTAAACCTATCAAAAGCAGCCATATGCAGCAAGGCGTATTTCACACCCCCGTTTTCAGCACCGCGGGGATAGATTAGAATGGAAGAGGGGGTAGATGAGTCTGGATACAGTTTCAGCTAATAAAAAAGGCAGACTGGTGGTGCGTTGTGCCAGACCTGTGCTGTCACAGTGCGAACCAGGAGGGCAGGCCAGGCAGTCGGCCTTGCTGCCGGCTCCAGCTGCGGCTCGGTAAGTGTGCAGAGGACAAGGTCTGGGCCCCGCCGCCCCGCTGAAGTCCCCGCCAGGCATGCCATCACAGTAATGACCGGGAGGACACAGCTGGGGCAATGGATCTCCTGCGAACGAACAAAATCAACTATTTTCGAATGGGAAGGACAAGATTAAGTGGACATTATTTTTTTTTTCCTGTTTTTGTGTAAAGGGTTTTAATTGTAGAGTCATGTAATTGATCACAATACTGTGATAATGGTAAAAAAAAAAAAAAAATGAAAAGTGTTAAAAAGAAATGTTAGAAATGGTTAAATTGAATTAGATTTAATTCATTCATTTGGTATTTTATCTTTTATCTTGTTTTTGTTGTTGTTGTTGTTAAAAAGTAATGTTATCGGTGATCCACACGGCGATCTGAATCCAGGAGTTTGTGATCGATTGTGTTTGCCTCCACACAGTTCCCCACGGGAGTCGCGGTGTCTTCCTCATTGTATTAAAAACTCTGACGAGGAAGCACTGTCATCACCCAGTGTGATCAATTCTCCCTGCTTTCAGGGGCGCAACATTTGCTCATTTGGATTTTATTTTCAAAACTTTGAGATGGTTCCTTTGTTGTCTTGCCGGAAGGGGCCGAGTTTGAGTTGGCTGAGTGATATCCACTTAAATTTAATTGAAGTTTAAGAGTGAATCTACAGAGCTTCAAACCAAATGTAATTTTTATTTTTTTTATTTTTTGAAACTAAACTAAAACTGAAACTATGAAACATTTTTACTAGCTGATATTTTAATCATCTGAGGCGCTGCACCATCATTGGCCCAAAAAAACCTGGTCCAAACATTGCTCTATAAAACCGGACTTAGAAAATGGAAATAGCAGATATCAAAAAAAGCAACAACAACAACAAAAAAAACACACACACATACACCACTGTTGACTCATACCCGCTTTACACCAGTACTGAGGTGGGCAGGGTAAGCAGTCTCGTCGGCTTGCACCTCCCGGAGAGCTTCTGAAAGTGTTTGCAGGGCAAATCTCAGCCTCCACTGCCCCCGCGGGACAGAAGAAACCTGGTCGGAAAGAATTAACAGAAGAAAACAACTCCTAATTTACACAGAAACAAACAAACAAACAAAAAAATAACAGCATTCCTTTGATTCCGAACACTCTAACTAATAAAATCTAAGCGTGGATGTAGTGTACCTGCTGGACATGGTCCAGCGCACTGCATGCCCCACTGGCACTGGGTCAAGTTGGACAGGCGTCCCTGAGGGGTAGAATCTGCACTCCCAGACAGACAGAGGGAGCCGGCAGCACACACACCCAGGATCCTGCCAGCCCTGTTGAAAAGACGCCCCGGGTTCATTCATCCTCATCGGGAACAGAGGATGCACATGCACACAAATCAGTCATATACTGCTGACGCCATTCAGAAGACAACCGAACGCATGCTTCATTAGTTAAATACAGCTGTCGATGGCACCATTCCAAAGGATTTTCACCTCCCACTCAAGTAATAAAAGAACATTCATGCATGTTAAGGCCCAGACGCGGCTGCTCAGTCGGGCTGCTCAATGAACCGTGACTGCTCGGCAACTTGATACAGGCTTGCATCCTGGTAATCGTGAGCGTAATTAACACCTGGATCAGCGCTTGCCTTTGAGCCTACGTCTGAATAAGCAGAGGATGTGGGTGTTTCGGTCTGCTTACAGCCAAGTGCTGATTCCTGTATCTGTGATCAGCAAATACACACTCTGCTGTGAGCATTAGTCAGGCGCAGAGGTGGGAGTAATTCATACATGTGCAAGTCACAAGCAAGTCTCAAGTCTTAACCTTCAAGTCTCAAGCAGGTCCCAAGTCACTGTGGCGAGAATCAAGCAAGTCACAAGTCAAGTCATGGAAAAATCTGATCATCACACTTTGACTTTCATTTCAACATAAACTATTGCAGCCTGCTTACAATGACCTGACTTCACTGCTTACTTCTCTCTTCAGGAGGGCCATGCCATTTCTCCAACGGATGAACTTCACTCTCTTCTTCAGAGCGTCAACGACATACAACATAATCCTTACAGCCAAATTGAATTGTTCTTGGTCTAGCCGCCTCCACGACTGCTGCTCGTGTTGATCTGTTGACCAGCGTTGGTTTGCGTGTAGTGTAGCGTGCATTGCACTGTAAAAATCACCCCATCATGTTTCAAAATAAAAGACATTTTCTAACGTAATCTAAAAAAAGGTTTCAAAAAATGCAAATATTTTTTCAATTCAGTCAGTCAGTCAAGTCGAGTCTTTTATCAGTGTTAGTCAAGCAAGTCTCAAGTCCTCAAATGTGTGACTAAAGTCAGACTTGAGTCAAGTCATGTGACTTGAGTTTTCCATCTCTGTCATGGGGTACCTGCAGAAGTTCCCCGGGGGGCAGGGCAAACACTCCCTCTCGTCCCGCAGGCCTCCTTGGTTTGGGTAAGTGTACGTCCCATTGGGGCACGGCTCGGGCACCATGGTTCCTGTCAAATGAGATGCACACAACATGCATTCAAGGTTGCTTTAAAGCTACTTACATGTATTAGCACAAATGAGTTTTTAGATTACGTACATATTTAATTTGCAATCAACGTTTTTCTGGATGAAAACGATTTTACGCAATGTGAAAGGTTATCCTTCTCATCATTACATCGTCTGTCCCTCTGATTACGGTACCTGCGGGGCAGAATGAGTGCGGTGGGCAGGGCCGTGGCTCCCCCACTATTGCCTCCTCGCAGTAAAATCCAGGTCGGCACGGGATGCAGCTCGGTGAGCCTGGGTTTGGCTGGTACTCGCCAGTGGGACAAGGCAGGGCCAGGGGTGAGCCCTCAGGACAGTAGTGACCCTGCCAGAAATTGAAAGAGTAAGGATCTGCTATTGCGCAGGAAATTAATACAAAACTGCACATCAGCAGTTTTAACATTGTTTAAATTGCCTATTTTAAAATTTTCAGCACTTTAACATGCCGACTAACGCAAGCACGGGAAATGACTACTAGTGCATTTCGAGACACGCTGACTTTCTCTGTGTTACTTTGCTAAAACAAATCATTCAGAAGTTGCTGATCATCATTGTGATTCCTCTGCAGCCTTTTTTTTTAATGTGGGCAAAGCATAACAACATGATAGCTGGTGGTCATCTTCCCGTCATCTTGCTAGCACTAACACTGAGCTGGCCAATCACATCGGAGTGGGCTGTTCCAAGGCACACCAGGGATGGAGCAGGTACGGGAGGGAAAGAGAGCCAGAACAGCCTCCACTGGCTGAGTGAGAGAATGCTTGTTTTCTAAGGTCAAACTAGGAGTTTTTTGACCAAACAAACTTTGTTTATAGTTGGAAGTAGACCGCTAAAATGCAATTAGAAACTCTAGGAATGGCCATATTAGGGGCCATTTAAAGAAAACAATCAGAGCAGTGGGGAAAAATAGGAGCAGGGCAGATAAATGAAAAACAGAGAGAAAACAAACTGTGAATAATTTCTTACTTTTGGACAGAGGAAGGCGTAGGGAGTCGTTGAGGAGAAGTCAAAGGGGCAGTAAAAACCAGGAGCACAGGGACCACTCGGCTTGGCCAGGCCCTCAGTAGAGCAGTAGTGTCCTGCAGGACAAGTGGAGCAGCTCTCCATAGTCACTCCCCCTAAGTCCCAAAACATCTTCAGTGAGCAATCATGAAACGGCTGTAGGGCCAAGGCCCAGGTGAAATCAGTTTTCAGTAGGCGTTAGTAACAGAGGTTGCACCCGTGCTGTTGCGAATGCTGCCAGGAGGACATGGAATTGGAGACAGGCACCCTGCCGGACAGTAGTGGCCAAGGGGGCAGGGGCCATTATTCGGGGAGTCGTCGGAGGTCTGCGGTGCAGGGTCCGTAGCTCCGCCTCTGCAGAAAAACCCTTGCAGGCAAGTACCTGGAGAAAAAAAAAAAAAAAAAAAGAACTCGCAACTCTCTTATGTCATGTGATACCGGTGAGCTGACTAGTCTGGATTCTGAAATAATGATGTGGTTGCGCACCTTCCGGGATTGTGGTCCCCGCTGAGTGGCAGTAACTTCCGGAGGGACAGGGCGCGCAGACAGACAGATTGTGAGCACCTGTGTTGTTGCTGAAGGTCCCCGAGGGACACGGCTGAGGCAGGGCTGTCCCGGCAGGACACAGATGACCTTGGCAGGAAGCGCTCATAAATGCCGGATCTTAAAGCGTTTGGAAGATTGTGGGTGCGTTCACGCTGAGACTGTGAGCAGGATTTACGCATCCTCACCGGCGGGGCAAAGGGAAGGCTGTTTGGTCCCCGAGGAGGAGCACACGGTCCCTCTGGGGCAGCTGAGACAGCGGGCCGCTCCGGGGGCAGGGCTGTAAGTGCCCGGCTCACAGGGCACCTCGCGCGCTGATCCGACAGGACAGCTGTGACCGGCGGGACAGAGGTAACCATGGGAACCGTCGGAGGGAGCGGGAGTGGAGCTGCCGCCCAGGCACACGTATCTGTCGACGTGAAACAGCAAGCGCCCGGTTTAAATCGCGAAAACGTCGCCGCCAGCTGTTGGCGGCGACGGAGGCCGAACAGGCTGTCAGCAAAGCAGACGGGAGGAAGGAGTCGGGGGCGGGGGGGGGGGGGGGGGAACACAACTGCAAATTAGAAAGTTAAAATACCAATAACGCCAATAACGTCACTTTTTTTTTTTTGAAGACAGATTACAAATAGGACAAGAAGAAGGAAACTAATCGCGTCAGTTTTAATTAGTGTTTTCGCTCATAGGAGATTAAACGAAAGTCTTGTAAGAGACCAACAGTTTTCAGTAGTTTCAGCGTGTGATGTTTATTTCAACGATGAACAAACACTGAAAATAAAATGAAACATTATTTTTTTTAATTCGAGCACTATTTCATTAAGTGTTAGATGTGAAAAGATGAATATTTTTCAATTGCTTAACTATAAACTACAACAAACGGAGCTCTAATTATGCTTCCCACTGGGCCCTTCTAAGTTCCTTCCACGGTTTATGCGCCGAAATAAAAAGCACACTAATGAATAGACTGTTCCAGCTTTTATTTCTAAATATTTATGGCAGAGCGCACTGAGGATTTTAATTTTGTCTCCTCCCGCTGCATCCACTGCTGAGACTCGACACACTCCAGGTAAGAGGCATCTGCCTTACTCAATTAGCCGTCTGATGTTGTGGTCTGCGCGCTAACTGGCATCCAAGCGACTGATCAAACATCACACCGTCTCCTTCTGGCGTGCTGGAGTGGCTCATTAATCCCTGTGAACTTTGCATCAGACGCAACAAAAAGGCAGAGAAAAACTAAAAAGGACACCTGTGTATTTTGAAAAGGGAAGCAATTTCAAATGGCTTTAAATGCTCTGACCTTCATTTCTTTTTCAGGTTAATCCCAACAGGTTAGGTAAGAAAAAAATAATAATCATAATAGATACAAATAAAAAACAGCAGCTGTTGCCGAGTGCTGAGACTTGGCCGTCAAAGAGCAGCAAAGGAGAAGTGTTTACCCTGCATGACACGGGAGAGCATCTGAAAGCTCCGCTAATGCAGGCCTGTCACAAAAGGCTCCGGGGGGGCAGGGGGAGCATTCCTCGTCCCCCTTCCGTCCTTGGGAGGTGGAAAGAGAGCCTGCGGGGCAGGGGAGAGGTTGCCCGGTGCCAACAGGGCAGTAGTGGCCGGGAGGACAGAGATGGCTTCGTGTCGAATTACCCTGAGTAATAAAAGTAAAAAAAAAAAAAAAAAGGAGAAGCAAATAATGTCATAAAAAATTCTTTAAAAGTTCTATGTGGGTGGCTGAAATATTTATTTTATCCCACAGCACATGGGAGCTGTAACGGAGCCAGAATATGAATATTATGAAAGACCGCAGGGATGAGACCCAGATGAGGCGGCAGAGGTTTATATGCATGTGTTGCATCCAAACGCGTTCCCATCGGAGCATGCACATCGGAGAAGGTGATTCCTGTTTCATTAAGTCATATGTCACGTTTGCATGACATTGTAATCCCTGCGAGAATGCTGCAGCAAAGCAATGGGATAGCTTAATTGAAGATGAGAAATAGGTTCAATAAAATTAGCGGCAAACCCAACGTTGGAATGTGTGCCAGGTGTGACAAGCCAGGACGGTTGAGCTTCAGGCAAAGTCGTTCATCATCAATGTCTAATCAGGGAGTGTAGATAATTTAAAAATATTGATGGGGGGAAAAGATGAATGTTCTCGGTAGCTGAGCTCATGAGATTTGATCTTGTAAACGTGTCTCCCAGTGTCTCAGGAGAGAGAAAAGTCAAGTCAAATAATTTCTTATGGTTTACGCCAAGCGAACAAACGCACAACATAAAAAAAATAAAAAATAACACGGTAATAGTGAAGGAGAAAAACACCTGATGAGAAGTGGCATTAGGACTAGTTGAACCAGCAGCACAGTAAAATCCTGCCTGACACAGTCCAGTTGGCTGGGACAAACCAGGGTAGGAACAGAACATCCCTGCAGGAGATAAAAGCATATTCAAAAACACTGGAGAGTAAAAAGAAAATGGATAAAAAAAACCACAATATATATCAGCTCCATACCAGGAGGGCAAGGCAGGCAGGCCGCAGCGCTGGAGGCTCCCGGCTGACTCTGCACGGTGCCAGTTGGACAAGGAAGCTCCCATCCCAGAGTCCGTCCGGGAGGACAGTAGTGTCCAGCAGGACACAGTGCAGGCTGCACAGTGCCTTCAGCTGAGCCACAGCAAGAACCAAGATACAGGGCACGGAACCACACACGGTCATTTCTACAGTCTTGTCATTACATACATGGCAACATTAATAATGACATTCATAAGTGGACTAAGATCCTCTAACGTCTGCATTTTCAAAAGGAGATTGAATGGTCTTATGACATCCCAATTACGCTTCATTCATTAACAGGACATATGAGTTGGAACTAATGAAAAAAAAAAAAGTTCCCAATAACTTTTTTAACATTGTGACTTTGAAAAGATGCAGCTGTATAATTTCACAGCCGTGGGAAAAGGACACTGTGGACCGAGTAGGTTGTCAAGAACAGCTGTGACGTCCTCGATTTAATTTTGCAGTATGCAACACCTCGGATTTATTTGGTGTGACCTTGTGCAATGGAGGATGACCGTAGACAATCCCAATAGTCGGCTTGACCTTGTTGTTTTCTAAGAATAAAAATCACCATATGGTGATTCGAGTTGTGTGAGGTAAAAAAAAGAAATAAATAATTAAAACTTTGCAGAATGCACAACCTTTACAGTAGTATCCAGGGGTGCAGCTGGTGCAGTTGTCCTGATGTGTGTTGCCAGCTTTGGTGCTGAAGGTTCCTGCAGGACAAGGCAGAGGAACCGGTGTTGCCCTGAGGCAGAAGAACCCAGCAGGACACAGTGTTTCATCTGCTCTACTTGATCCCCAGTTGCAATAGAACCCTGCCAAGCAGTCCCCTAAAGCGTAAAAAAAAAAAAAAAAAAATGAAGGGAAAAACGCCATGTGCAGGGTGGCGTGTTTGAAAAGAAGTTCACAGAGAAATTTTAATGATACTTTTATATACGGCAACCTTGTGGCCGAACAACCTACCTGCCTTTGAACCTCGTTGGCAGAACGTCCCGGGTGGACACAGAGATCCAGTTCTGTTGTCCGTGGGGTTTGGGACTGAGGCGCCCGTCACACAGAGAAAACCAGCTGCGCAGAATCCCGAAGGTCCCGTCAAACCTTCGGAGGCACAGAACCGGCCGGCCGGACACGCTAGACACTCACCTGCCAACGCACAGTGACAGTTGGGTCCTCATTGTCTTGTCACGTTCTGGTTGTCAAGATTTGTGTGTTAGTTCAGTTTATGTTTATTGTCTCGTGACTTCCTGTTTTATTTTGAAACCCTCTTCCCTCATGAGCTGTGGCTCTAAGTTGTATGCTTTGTTTTGTATTTTGTCTCTGCTATTGTTTATTTTAATATTTTTTCTGTAAGGAGACCTATAGTGTCTTGAAAGGCGCCCTAACAATGAAAATGTATTATTGTTATTATTATTATTATTATTATTATTATTATTATTATTATTATTATTATTATTATTATTATCAGGGGTGGAGAAAAAAATAGATTCTTAGATTAATCACGATTATGACATTGCCAATTATGAATCGATTCTCTTTTTTTCATGAGGCCGGAACTCATGTGCGACTGCACTACAGTGTTGTATCTATACATCCATATATACATTCATGTATATGTAAATATATATGTATATATATTTTTTTTATATATATATATATGTACATGAATCGTGATAAATCGTGAATCTCGATTAATCGCAATTAATTGCATCGTAGCCCTCTGAATCGGAATCGAATTGAATCGTCAGGTACCTAGCAATTCACACGCCTAATCATTATCATTATCAGTCTTGACACTACACTTCTATTAGTCCTGACACTCAGTCCAAGCTAGCTACCCAGTGAGATCAATCAGTCAGCACAACAGGGATTGGTGGCACAGTCTGTCTAGAAACAATACTAAAGGAAACACAATTGTGTGTCTGTGAACAAGAAATCTGGGCTGTTACCGGCAGTGGCAAGACCCTGGCCAGGGTTGTAGGTGCCTTGAGGACAGGGGAGAGGATGACTGTCTGAACTCTTGTCAGGACAGATGTAACCAGCTGGGCAGAGCAGTGGGCTGGGGCTCTGGGACTGGCAGTGGAAGCCAGGCGGACAGGGAAGACACTCTGTCTGGCCAAGCGACTCCTGGAACCAGCCTGAGAGGAAATTTCAAACAGCGTCAATTTCTTCAGAAGAGGATGAAGGACTTTGTGCCTAAAGCCAAGTTGTCATCAAATCATTTCTCTTTTACCGTTGGGGCATCGGTAACAGTCGGCTTCACCTTTCCCCCCAGTCTTATTCCGGTGGAAGCCAGCTGGACAGGGTGTGGGGACGCTGCTGCCCCTGACACAGTAGTGACCAGCTGGACAAACGTCCCCGAATGCAGTTTGCATTGGAGCAGCGGTCACGGATCCCTCCAGGCAGTAGAAACCTATGAGGAAACATGTTTTCAAAAAGATTCAATCAAGTGGAGGAAAACATCAAGCCTTCTAAATTATTTGACGGACTGGTGACCTGCCAGGCAGGGTCCAGACACGGCAGAGAGTCCCGTGTCTGAGCAGTAGAAGCCAGGAGCACAGCGGCGACACTGAAACTCCTCCATGAGGCCCATTTTCTCACTGGAAACAAATGGGAGCATTTTAAACTTGAGCACAACACAATGATTTGATAAGAATAACTGCATTGTATTGATTACTTAACTAATTCAAGCCACAGGCAAAAATACTCAGTCAGTCAGTCAAGTCAGATTTTCCCTTTTTATTCTATCATTAAAGACTTAATTGTTTTGTACACCGTCATTGATATGAAAATTACACCGTTAATGGTTCTATTCATTTGCTGTCGCACAAGCCAGTACGGGAAATAAATGATCATTGTTCTCACTGGTTACTGTCAATAGAAATAAGCACTTAGTCCGGGGCTTCTCTCTCAGTATCGAGGCCTTGTCGCCTGGAAGCCTAATTACCCTGCTGTGATTGCCTTGCCGTCTGTAGCTATTGCAAAGTGCCGCTCGAACACTTGTGTGGCTGCAAATGACTAGAGGGAGAATAGCTGCCTGATTCCAGAATAAGTGAGGATTTGTGATGATTTTACAGTTTGGTGATGATTTTACAGTTTGAAAATGATAATATTACATGGGCAAACATCAATGGAGGACTATGGGAAGCACAATAAAGAAAGATTAGAGACAATGAAATATATATCTGTGGCAGGATGCTGAGGTCTGACCTGCCAGGTAGGGGGTCCGGAAGAAGATCAGAGAGGAGATTTATGGATGTAGTGAAAGAGGAGGAGAAGGTAGCTGGTGTGAGTGAGGAGGATGGTGTTAGATGGAGGCAGATGATTGACTGTGACCACCCGCTGAAGAGAATAGCTCAAATGAAAAGAAGAGAAAAAAAATGAAGGTTAAAAAATGGGGACCTGAAGGTTCCTTTCGGGCATGGCTCTGGTACAGATGTCCCCACGGAGCAGAAGAAGCCAGAAGGACACAGGAACCCGGTTGGACTGTCCACTGGTGAAGGTTCTGAAGCTCCCCCAATGCAAACATACCCTGCAGCACATGGCCCGGTGGGAATTGCCCTACCTAGAAAAAACAAATCACACCTGAGAGGTTTCATTTCCCTTTTTTATTGCATAACAACAGCAAAAAAAAAGTGAAATCATAAAACAACTTATGGGTGAGCCAGAGCAAAGGATGAAATGTACCCGTCTCTTTACAGTACATTCCAGGGTCACACTGTGTGCACTGCCGTTCCTCAGCCAAGCCTGACACATTTCCATAAGTCCCTGGCGGACAGGGATGTTGATTTGCCGACCCCCTCGGACAATAAAACCCCCTCTCGCAGCGAAGAGGAACCGTCATCCCTGGTGTACAGATAAAATTCGTTGGGAATGCGTTTATGATCTCTCGCTGCAAGGCACTTTTGCCAGCCCTGTGATTTGTCTACGTGGCTTCACCTTGATCTTGACAATAGGAACCGGCAGGACACGTCTCGCAGCTACCTTGACCCTCTCGAAGCTGGAAGCTGCCTGGAGGACAGGCTGCTTGTCTGACGCTGCCCTGGAGCAACCGTTAAAGAAGACACGGTTACTCTCTGTTCCAATTTGCGCGTGCATTACCGTCAGGCTTCAGCGTAGCAGAGCGGTAAAAGGCCGACAGACTTGCTGTAGCCCTGATACACTTCCAATGACGAGATGGGGAGCGGAACAAATGCACGGAAATCACAGGTGTGCTGCCTTTAAGGCATATGTTTGAAGTTTGGTCTTATTGGGACATAACATTTGAATGTGCTTTTATTTTGACATTTGCTTAACCTGCCCAGGAAGTTGTAGGTTCACAGGTAACTTTATGTTAGCTTTTTAAAGGAGTTAGCTGAACGTGGACACCTGTGTTTCTGTGTTCAATCGCACGCCATCCACACTGTAAGTGCCACAGAGTCAATGTTGTATGTAAATAATTTCATAATTGGAAGCATAAGTTAATGTTTAAAAAATATTATTTACATAAAAAAAGAAGTTGACGTGTTTGTATTTAGAACATTTCATTTACATGTTTTTTTACATTTAGGTAAAGCACATGTGCTGAACAAAATGGTGATTTCATATTCTGATTTTGTCAGTTTTCACTCTGTCCTTGTAAGATGGTATTGAAGAGCCACAGTAAACGGCAACAAAAAGCTTACTACAACTCAAGTCATCATTTGCAAGCAAGAATTTAGCTAGTCGTTTAGCTGCAGTTCCTGCAATGGAGTGAGGACAACATAACGGGCGATATTGAGCAGTTGTGTCTAGCAGTTGTGTTGCGTCTAGCAGCTTGAAACCTTCTCGCAGTGGTGTCCCGCTGAGCAGATGTGCCCGTCTGGTCTCTGTGAGCTCTGTCCCCCAGGACAGTAGTAGCCCTCTGCACACGACCCGCTCGGCTCAGCCATCCCGGCCTGTTCGCAGTAGTACCCAGGGGGACACAGGCGGCAGGCCTCAAGCGCAGATCCGCCAAGCCAACCTGACAATAGTCATTGCATGTCAAAAACAACAACAAAAAAAATCAATCATACATTAAAATCCATCCAGCTAGTCAATTTCTGTCAGCGCTCATCCTCTTGTCAAGGTGGGGGGAGGGGTTGGGTGCCTGCTTAAGGCGATTAAGGCGGGGTTACTCCCAGGACATGTCGTCAAATCGTTGCAGGGCAACCATTGTTGAGTGGACAATCAGCCTAATGTGCATGTGAACCCCGCCCAATGTGCATGTGTTTGGACTATGGGAGGAGGGTAGCACCTGGAAAGAACACACACAAACACACACATACAGAGAGAGAGAGAGAGAGAGAGTTCTTCTTTCTGACACATTTAACCACCACTTCATTGCTGGGACTGGCTATAGATTAAGGGGCCGTTTACACGAATACGGGATTCACTGAAACCACACAAATATTTATGCGTTTCGGCCTTGCGCTTACATGAAGCCGGCATTTTCACTGAAACCGCACAGACCGAAACCGTACTTTTTCGGAAACGCTCCTCAGGGTGGATAAAACATCACCCAGATTTGTGTAAACGCCGAAACCAATCTTTTTTTGGAAACGCTGATGTCCCAGCTGTAAACCCCTCTCCCACCCTGCAACCGAAGCAGCCGTGAGGTGCAGACGACCACTCACGACACGACACTCACGACTCAACGACAACCGCGTCTTGTATACATAATATGATCAGCCTGCAGTCTTCCCATTAACCTCCACTACAAACCGCAAACAATAGTGAACAATAATACGGTGCTCGTGGATTGTGTGCAAAGTGAAAAATAAACACAACAAAAGGAATTTGCAAACAATCTGTTTTACTTTTTATTGATTTTCTTTTGGATCGGTGGACTGGGATATTGAACCTCAACATGGACCTTTTAAGGCTCTGTGTTCTAAAGTAACTCAAAGCAGAAGTTCAACTCTGTCATTTATCCACACCGTCTTTTCACCAGCGATCTTTCTTTCTATTCTCAGTGGCGCTGATGTTGTTGGCAAGCTACAGCTTCTTTAAACATGGCGTGCTTCAGGAGTTCTTCTTCTTCTTCCGCTTCAGGGAGTAAACTTGCAGCGCCACACCAGGCCAGACATAGATTTGTTTCCAGCGTATTCGTGTGCACTGGATTGTTTTTTAATACGGCTTTGCGTAAAGCACTTTTTTTTCCCCCTCCGAGTGCGGTTTCGAAAATGTGCGGTTTTAAAAAATAATCTGTATTCATGTAAACGGCCACTAAAAACAGGACATCTCCACACACTGCCATTAATCAATTGAGTAGGTTCAGTAACCTGCTAGCTAAAATTAAAACAAATGTTGCCTTAATGCAAGTTGTGTACCACAACAGCTTGAAACTAAGAAGCAAACGCACAAAGGAGCAGGGGAAGAGATCTTAATTGGTCTTCGGGCGCCTGCAGGGAGCTGAGAAGTCAACTACACAATTAAACCTCTTTGGGCTGGAAATTATTCATAAGCTCCTGGGGGATGCTGCGCATCAGAGAACTTCAAGGGTACACTGAGGTTCATCTCAGGTCGTAAGCATGAAGCCAAAACTGTATGCAACTTTTACCAATCCTGTCTGCATAACCATATGACCTACCAACCATCCCTCTAATTAAAAAAAGCTGATTAAATAGTTGATTTATTATAATTAAATTGCTGAATGACATTATATAAGAAGATGAGTCCAATAATCACAAGCCTATAACAGCAAAAAATAACAACCATCTTGGCTCACTTTTCATTGTTCCAGGTGGGCAGGGTAGAGGAAGAGGAGTTCCCAAAGGGCAGTAGTGTCCCGAGGTGCATGGCACAGCGTGAACCTCTGAAGAGCCTGTAGGGCAGTAATATCCTGCAGCACAGTGACCTGCTGGGACCTCCAGACCAGTCCGATCACAGTAAGAGCCGGCCTCACACAGCTGAGGGTAGGCAGAGCCTCTGAGGCAATAAAAACCTGAAAAAAATAGCCGGAAAACATATCACAGAAATGAATCAATGTCACGGAGCCCAAAAATCAATCAGTGGGATAACAGTTTGTTTGTGTGTTGTGGTTTGGGTTTTTTTTTTTTGCACACACTCTCACAAGAGATAAAGGCTTCTCTCAAACTCTAAACTTTTCCCGCTGTTATTTTCAGCTTCCTCTATTCGGAGATAACCCATCAGCCTTTATGTTCCAGCAGGCGGTAATTACTTTCCTCTCTGAAATTAAATGTGTGCTTTACTGGTCTGACATGGCGCTGTTATTTTGGTTCCCGCGTCCTGTACATCACCACACAAACGTCCCCAGCTCCCCAATAGGGATGTCCGACTGTAAAAAGAAATCCAGCTATAAACATGAGAAGTGGAGGGAGTTTACTTTTTTTCAATTCTGCAATTAAAACTAATTCCCTGTGCAATGTGCAACATCTGCTGTGTTGTTTTGAGCTGAATCTAGGTTTTCGTTTCCAATCTAAGCTCTAATCCCATGGGTGGCTCTGTAGTTGTTAAAATGCTGTGAGTCAGAATCGGTGCAGCTTTGTAAATTAAAAGGAGGACAGCAGGATGAACGGAGAGGTTTCAATGTCAAAGCAGTTTGTTTACGTTTGGCGGTTTGCGCAAGAAAAAGCAATCAGATGAGGTGAAGGTAACCAAATTGCTCTACAGAGTCCATATATCCATTTTTATCACTGCACTTGAAGGTCAAGGAGGTGCTGGACACCATCACAGCTATCTTTGGGAAAAGGAAAAAAAAAAATGGTCTTGCACTGTCTAGCAGCGGGAGGGAAAACTTGACGAGAGCAGGTAAGACTGAATAAGAATCTGCAGAACACAATCAGAGAGTTTTCGCCACACTCGTGCGCATAAGTGACGATACAATTGGTGACTGTTGACTGAATGATTGATACATTGAAAACGTCATGCATTGAAAACAGGCGGAAAGACCGTAAAAGACAAAACAGTGGTTCTCACCCTGCTGTCCTCCAACTGCCACCTTAACGACTCACATATTCCTTCTCACTCTTGCAATGCAGCTCAACGGCAGTCGTGAGCTAACTTGTTAACCCCGTAACCGAGTAAGACTCTTCACCTTCCCGATTAAATCTGCTCCGTCTTGCTAAATTGAAAACTCAGAATTCAATTTTCCACCACACCGCTACGGGAAAAAAAAATAAATAAATAAATAAAAAATAGCACAGGCGGATCGATGCTTAACCCGGAACGCGTGGCGCGCGCAGAGATCAAATCAGTCGAGTGCGGTGAAAGTTACATTAAGGCCCGCGTCAAGAGCGAAGGAAGATGATCGCGTGCGCCCCGAGGAAACGACACAAGCGAGTCTCACGCTGGGAAGTCGCAGGTTCCGCGGTCAGAAGTACCCACCCTTGGGGCACATGTCTCCTTTGTAGGGGGAGCAGACATTATGTCCGCTGCTGAGACGCGGCGGCGGGAGGGTCACACCGTGGTCCGAGTTAGCCTGCGGCGCGGCCACATCGATCCGAGTGGTGTCTCTCCCTTTAATGGAACGTGGCAGATAAGATGAGAGAGGGCCAAGTTAATATCATTGTCTGGCAGACAGTGGGGGGAAAAAAAAAAACTCTTTGTTTTTCTCCGAGCTTCTCCAGTGGTAACAGGAGCAACATCTCTACGGTGCCGCGCAGACGCCGCCGCGTTTGAGTAATTGCGCGACGCTTCCTCGGAAGGTCGAACCGGGAAGTTGCTTCTGCCGCTGCTGCTGCTGCTGCTTCTTCTGCTGCCGCCCACGGGGTATTTATCAAGCTCCCCGTGGCCTTGCACCCGGGCGGAACAGTTTAGGGGAACTGTTTAAGGGGAGCTGATCTACTGCCCTTTCATGCCAGGCATTTATTGTGTTATTACAGCGCGAAGAGGCCTGTATTTTACCAGGGTTACGTGGGCTATCGAAGCGGGACAGATTGCGCGTCCAGGAAGCGTCTGCCGTCTCTGCGCCATAAACCTCCAGTATCTCCCAAAGACAGGTGAATAAAGAGGAGCTGGCTCTCGGTGTTGGGCTATCGGCGCCACCGGAACAGAAGAAGCCTCCAGAGCACGGGCCTGAGACAGAGAGAGTTATAGGAAATGATGCAATCAAATGATTAGTCGATTATTAACGTGCAACCTCGGTTCTATAATGAGAGGCATTTAAGTTCTTTCTTTTCATATCTTTACAAAAATCCAAAAAACAGACCAGGGTATCTTGTGTTTTTAATTTCGTTTCCTTGGCAAGCAACTGTATTAATCAGGCTCATCAGGCATGAATCTGGCCAACAGGAAACCTGGGGAGAACACCAAACCTGTGGGCTGTGAGCTACCAGGAGTAGCGCAGTATTTCCCAGGGGGGCACCCATGGCACTGGGAGGAAGAGGAAGCTCCTGGCTCCGGCAGGAAGCTGCCGACAGGACAGGGTGTGGGTGACCCGCTACCCCGAGGACAGAAGTGGCCCACGGGGCAAACGTCTCCGTAAGTCTTGGAGACGGGAGAGGGTTCGGAGGAGCCCGAGGAGCAGAAATATCCTGCGCGAGAGAAGAAAACGCTGGGAGACGTCTCATGAAACATTAACAGGGAGAGGTAAGTAAGAAGGGAGCCGAGAGAGTGAAGGAAAGTACATTTGTGTGGCTTTTTTTTTTTTTTTTTTAATGCTTTGATTTTTAGAGTGCCAGACCTGCGCTGCAGGGTCCAGTTGGCTCAGGATGACCGCTGTTGTCGCAGAAAGAGCCAGAGGGGCAGGCGGAGCAGTCCGACAGGGACGTCCCGCCGCTCGACGGATTGACGCTGCCCGCCGGGCACACGGTCGGCGCGGGCGAACCCTCCGCGCAGTAAAAACCTGTGCACAGCGAGGTGTCGTTGTTGCACGGCGTGCCGCCAGTTGACCTCTGTTCGCGCAATACGGATCTCGCACAATCGGGCCACAGGTGCTTCCTTCAATAATTACCTGGCGGGCAGCTGTCGCACGCAGACTGTCCAGGCAGAGACTGGAAGGTGCCAGAGCTGCAGATGGCCGGCTCAGCGCTGCCACGTGGGCACACATGTCCTGGCGGGCACTGGCATCCTGCGACATACAGTAGTTTCACCCAAATTGCACCATAACTGCGCAATATTATTGCATGTGCAATAAAAACATCAGCACACCTTGCCTTATTGTGTCAATTAATTTAGTTATCTTGATTTAAAGTCTAATCTAGACCAGAATACCGTCAATGGCAATACTGAGCATTGAAGGAAGTGGCAGCTGCCGCGACAGCAGGTGACAGAACCAGGCTGGATTTGATTAACTCAGAGCATTTCCTCCTTAAATCCCCCGATCTAGATAGATAGATAGATAGATAGATAGATAGAGAGAGAGAGAGATGGATAGATAGATAGATGGATAGATAGATAAGAGACTTTATTGATCCCTTTGGGATGACTCCCTCAGGGAAATTAAGACTTCCAGCAGCAGTAGCAGCACACACAGATGGAAAAAGAAATTTAACTCCTATCTAACTCCTGATTAAGGTTGTGAAATGGGGCCAATTACAGTTTTTGGTAGACAGCAGTTCTTAAAGGTCAAGTGGTTAGATAGTCACGTCCACCCCCTCCATCCATTGTCATCTACTAAACAGAGTCCTGGTTCCGGGGGGGTGTATTCCAGACACCCTTAAGCCAAAGATCAGAACACCGTAAAGCCTCCCAGTTCATCTTCTCATAGAGGGACTGAACAAGTGCGACAGCAGGTAATCCTCAGAAGTCCCACACTGGGACCTTGAAATCCCATTGATTGATTGATTGATTGATTGAAAATGGGTTAAAAGAAGCAAAGAATTGACTTTTTTTTTTTTACTCCTGCAGAGCTGGTTGACAAGCAACAGAATCTTAATTTCCCATAATATGAGATATCAAAGATGGTGTCTTTTCAAGGAGTTTCATAACGTGTAAGCGGGCGCTTATTAAAATGTCAAAACAAAGTCTAACGTCCTTAGTGGTGATGTATTTCAAAAGAAATTAGCCCTGCAATCAACTAGCAGCTGGTCGAGGGTGCACCTTGGGGCAGACTCCAGAGTGCTGAGAAGGGGTTATCAAAATAATTGGGCGAAGGTCATATTTTTTTTCAAAAAAGAGCACCATAAGCAAAACACATAGCTGTATGCAGTGTCTTTGGGATTACTCCATAAAAGTAATCCAACTACTGATTACTGGTTACTTCTTTAAAAATGAATGTAATTACCTCTTTAACTACTTTGCTTCATAAGTAATCAATTACTGATTACTAATTACTTTAGTTTAAAAAAAGATAAAGTAACAGTTGACAATGTCTTGTTTCCTGCACACAACACACAACAAACCACAATATTCTTTGATTTAGATGAGATGACCTACATGTTTGTATTTCCAGCTATCAAACGCAATCGCTGTTTTTTTCTATTGCCACCGCTATGCTTGTTTTGGTGCGTCGTTTATTTTTTCTAAATTTCAGACATTTTGTGGATAATAAGACATTTTTAGCTTTTGAAATACTTCAGAAAAGTACTAGAATCATTACTTGATAAAGTACTTATGATATAATTACCATTTTTCCTACAGTAATCCCATTACATTACTCCAGTCGCCAAAAAGTAGTTTAATTACAGTAGTTACTTAGTAATAGATTACTCGCCAACTACTGGCTGTATAGTCTTATGGAGAACACACTGCTCAGTCCAGTGTGTCCTGGCCACTTGAATACACAATTGCTTCCAAACTGGGTCAGTCCCTGTACCATGAAGTGTGTGCCTTCGACCTGGCCTGGCGCCTGGGGATGTGATGTGTACCTGTCTGATGTCCAGACGCTGATCCTGCAGGACAGAACCACCCAGGGGGACAAGGGAGGTCGACTGAGGTCTGAGCCCACGAAGGGCAGTAAGACCCTGGGTAGCAGGCTTCGCACCCGGCCTCCGACTCCGCTGAAGACCTTCCTGAGAAAGTGCCTACGAGGGCGGGGCCATAAAAATGTGCAGAAAAAAAAAAAATGACTCCGCTTTATCTTGCGTTCTCTACCCAGCGTGGACGCCCTTATTCATTCACCCGGTAAAGTAGCAGGCTGACCATTATGACAGCTTTATTGGACTCCTATTAGCTTTTACAGCCTCCTCGAAAGCACTGTACACATGACACCATTTTACTGTACCTCAGTGGATTTTATGACGCCATAATACACAGCACACGGGGAACGGCTCACTTAATCAGGCGAATAAAACCAGCCGAGTGGCCCTTGCGCCTGCCGTGCAACATATTTTCTGCAAATGATAACGCAAATTTTATTTGCGTTAAAAGTTTGAAAAGAGAATGTTCTGCTTCTTTATACCTGGAGGGCAGGGGCTGGGCTTTGCGCTCCCCAGTGGACAGTAATGACCTGCAGGGCACGCGCCACCATGGAACTGGTCCTCAGGAGATGAGGTGCCTGCTGCTGTAAAAACGAGACAACGGGTTTTTTCGCCGAAAAAAATTGTTCCTCGTCGGGCTAATGGTTTAACTTCAAAGCCGCAGTCGGCCTATGCACTCCAGCAGATAGTAAACATCAAACAAACGCAGTGGGAGCAGAAAATGTTTTACGCAGAGCTCTCCAGTGTGACGGGATCAAAGGCTGTTTTAACACAAAAATGTATATTAAACACAACACAGACATGTTTTTAAAGGGAAATAGTTCCAACAGAATTGTTACTCAGACAGAGAATGCGTTTTGTTTTCGAAATGCCAATGCTAATATGCCCGTTGCTATGGTCTGTTGTTTTGTTTTGTTTTTCAGTCTCATCTCCCCTTGTGGTGATTGGTGACTTTTACTTCTGGTTCCTGTTTTCTCGTCTTTTTTGTCCCAAGTGTTCTATTTCTTTCTGTTCTATTATGTTGTTAAAATAAATATCTTTTGTTCTTCTGCAACCTGGACTGTATCTGCTTTTGGATGCTGCCTCTAACACCTCCACCCAAACGTGACATCCGTAAGGGGCATGCTCATTACCGAATAGAATTAAAAATAAAATTAAATTAAAGGCCAAGAAGAATTAGCAGGTCACCTGTGATATTACCCCTCGGGCTGGCCGTTCTGGACCCGTCGGTGCAGTAGAACCCGGGGGTGCAGGGACCGGAGGGGGAGGAAAGGCCAACCTCTGCGCAGTAATAGCCAGGCAAGCAGGGCCGGCATGCTTCCACAGAAACTGCCCCTATAAATAGAATTACCAACCGAAGTTTAAATTAGATTTTTTTTTTTTCTTGAATTGTTTGAGTGAATCATCTTCACACATTTAATGCAACTTAATAAAGGCCACGGGATTCTGCTAATTACTCCAGTTTAGTCATCTGATTGTGTCTAATTTAGCGTTAAATGTCACCGTCTATGGAGCCGAAGGTGCCAGCTGGGCAGGGAACCATATTGATGGTTCCTTCGGGGCAATAAAACCCGGCAGAGCATCGGCCTCCAGTCGGGCCCTCCACCGGCTGCGCTGAAGCGGAGCCGAGAATGCAGATGTAACTGCGGGCAGGCGGGGGAAGGCGGAGAGCGATGGATTGGTGAGACGAAGGCGGAGAGACTTGAACAGACTTGAAAGACGTCAACGGACAGAAACAGCGTGTCAAATCTGAAAGCGAGTGGGTCGTGGGTTCAACCCCCGGCCGTGTTTACCCGGGAGAGCAGAGGCCGGAGGGCGCAGCCAGTCCCGAGGAGCCGCAGTACCTCCCCGGAGGGCAGCGCTCACAGGCGGACCGGTCGGACAAGCCCATCTGCCCGCCGAAGGCACCAGCTGGGCACGGGAACGCCGCACCAGATTGCGCTCCTGTAGATGAATAGCGCACATTGTCTACAGATGGTCTCGGGTTAGACACATCACAGAACAGCAGTTTTTGCGAGGACAAATCATTAGCTTGATGGTCCTTTAAAACAAACATTTGCATAGTCGGGACGCCGAAACACTTTTTTCTTTTTTTTCAACGCCCTTCTGGATTTCGCATACGATGAAAAGCTTGATTTTAATCAACCAGCGTCACTCAGCTCGAGTCACGGCTGCTGCACTTTCGCATCGTACCTGGGGGGCAGTAGTGTCCCCTGGGGCACAGCATGGGAGAGTGAGCCCCAGACACGCCGACACTGTCGGTTCCCACTGATCCAGCGCAGTAATACCCTGCTGGGCATTCCGCACATTGCGCCTGTGATGGAGCAAATTATGCACATTCTTATCCACGTGATTGAAGTAAAAATACTTTTGTACTGACACGCTCGAAACGCGTTTGATGCTTGAGCTGGGTGTTCTAAAATCCTGCAGTGATTTCCCGACAGGACCGTCAACTTTCAATGCTTTTGCAGAGTGCGCCACTCAGCGGCCTGATTAAAGCCCATTCCCAGTGCACAGTGTCTCCCAGAAAAAGCATCACCCTAGATTGTTTTAATTGCATTATACTGGTGCACTCTTCCAGCATGAAGACACAAAGCAATGCGCTAACAGACTGACACCTGTCCGGGCAAATCCTGGTAGGTCCCTGGCGAGCAGGGCACCTGTCGCTCAGATCCCGGCGGGCACTTGTTTCCAGGTGAGCAAAGAATCGACGCCTGCCGGCCGCCGCTTCCGCCACCTGGACAGTAAGAGCCAGCCGGACACATTTGAGAAGGGAAAGAGAGCCCTCTGGTGACACACAGGAGTCCTGAAAAGCAACAGGGAGCGGCGTAAGACACGCTGGGAGGGTCGTGCCCGCCATTCATCACGTTTTCACCGCAGAAGTCGATCGTTTAAAACCGACATGAATAAAAATCCAATATAGGTCAAACCTGCAGGACAGGACAGGCAGTCTGAGAGGCGACTGTTTCTGGTCTCGTTGCTGTAATGTCCCGCGGGACACGGCAGTGGCGTTGAGGAGCCCCGAGGACAGTAATGACCTTCGGGACACCTGTCCCCTGTTGTTCCTCCGTCCTCTGGAGTGGGCGAGCGAGCCCCGGAGAGGCAGTAGTAGCCGGCCGTGCACAGGTCTGATGCAACAGCTCTTCCGGAGGATGCACAGAAGAAGCCTGGATTGATACAAAATTGAGTGGGGAAGGAAAATTTTCAGCCTCTTTTTAGATTTATTTGTGTCGATACCTGATGGGGATGTTAAGAGCTCATAATTTGGCTCCTTAACGGCCGCAGTTATTAATCATAAACTCGGAAACGGCCGCTTAAGATGCGATTCAGGCCGTAATCGTCAGCAGTTAGAGGTGCGCAACCTGGAGGGCAGGGCGAGCAGTCCTGCGCTTCGCCCATGCCAGTGTGAGGATTAATGGATCCAGCTGGACACGGGTACAGGTGTTCCGACCAAGTCCCAGACGGGCAGTAATGACCCACCGGACATTCGAAACTGGTGGACAGAGAGCCGTTGTAGCTGCCTGGACAGTAAGACCTAAACACACAGACAGAACAATAATAGAAGGATAATGAATCGTGGCTGCTTTGAGCATTAATGGTGCATGAAAGTGAACATTTTGATTGAAGGATATCCAAACGAATGGGAACGAAACGCGTAAGAGCGCATGACGAGCGCTGACTTTGAAGAACTCAGCGCAGGTTAATAATGTAAAGTGGTGTGTTTACAATGCGGCGGCTGACGGCAGAGTTTACCCCTGGGGACAGGCCCTGCAGCTGGTTTGGCCTTCCTCTCTGCTAATGGTCCCCAAGGGACACCGCCGAGGTGCCGCAGAGCCCCCAGGACAGTAATGGCCTGGTTGTGTGAAGACAAGAGTCACATTAGAGATGAACACTCAAAGCAACACGCTCGCGCGCGCGAGGGCGATGCGGCTGGAGTCGGGAGCGTCGACGTGGCAGATGTTTACGGTTTAGCCCCGTTAACCCCGTGAGGGTATTTGGTTAGCCTGCGGACGGGGGGGGGGGGCTGAGCCTAGAGTTGCCAGCCGACCCTATAAAAATACAGAATTGTCCCGTATTTGACAAAGAATTGGTGAATCGATATTCCTGAGTTGTCTAGAACGTCAATTTATTTTTAACGCACTCACGTTCGTTTCCATAGAGTTTGCGTTCAAAAGCGTAATCCACACAGCTGAAGGCAATACCTTTGCGCAACCCATTCACAACCACTGCGTACTGGCTGCGTAGCTTCCATAAAGTAGGCTACGAATCAGGATCGCTTGTTCTTTTCAGCTCTATTTATTCAATTCCTTCGAATAAGCCATCCATCCTGCACTTTATTGATTGTCCGTTCAATTAAAATATTTCAATACAATTTAAACATTCAGCTTATTTCTAAGTTAGTTTAGTTTAGTTTAGTGAGTTTATTTCGGTCGTTTTCAATATTGTACATGCCTTAAACATTAAGAAAACAATAATAATATACATCGACCGAAAAGGCGTAGGCTGAAGCCTATGCTTATTTTGCCTGCCCTTCTTCCATTAATAACATAGGAAAAACAGAGAAAAGTAAGATGAATAACATGCAAAAATAAATACTTAGGATTTGTAACATCAGCAGTAACATAACAACAACAACAATTCCAATAATAGTACTTATGTTCATGATTTTGTTTCATATTCACTAATGATATCATTTTTAAATATTTCTTTGAACGTGTGAAGTGTTTTACATAGTTTCATTGCTACAGGTTTACACCTTTCATTGTTTTACTTCTTTGTTTTAAATTTGTCCTAACCTTTTCTTTTTGAAACATGCAAACCCCTCTAAGATGGTATTGACTAACTCTGACCTTAACCAACTTCCGGATACTTTCTGGAAGCAGATTATTTTTTCATTTAAACATAATCAATGCAGTTTTATAATTTACCAAGTCAGTGAATTTGAGGGCACGTAAATTTATAAATAATGACTGTGTATGTTCATGATAATTAGCTCTGTGAATTGTTCTTATGGCTCTCTTCTGTAACATAAAAATTTGGTTTGCGATTATAAGTTAAGTAAGTTCAAACTATGTGAACCAAACACTGTGTTGCAACCCTTCTTTAAGTTATGATTTACCATTACTGGCGAGCCACCGCCCACTGGCCAGTGAAGGTCATGACCCCGAGCACTGTGGGAGGCCTCCTTTTATTTTTCTGAATGAAAGTTGGCAACACCAGCTGAGCCGCATGGAGGATGCAAACTCGGTTGTCTGCTTATTCATAGATTTGTTACGTTTTTTTGTTTGTTTGTTTGTCTGTTTGCAATGATTGCCATCATGCACATTTTTCCATCAGCTGCATGCAGATTACCTTTTGGACACGGCCCGCCGCTGCTGCCTCTGAACGGAGGGTCAGGACGATCTGCACCTTCCAGACAGAAGAAACCCTCGGCGCATCTTCCGGAAGGCGCCGAGAGCCCCACGGCGTCGCAGTAGTAGCCAGGCGCACACGGCCGGCAATGCTCCTGAGGGGCGGAAATCAAAGGGTCAAAGGTCAGCTGTGATTTCATTGTGTGTGGGTTTTTTGTTCCCCCCCCCCCCCCCCCCGCCATTTGAAACATAACTTAAGACTCGTGCTCACAAGGCCTGACACTTGACCCACAGTCTGATTAAATTTTCTGGTAAGCTAGCGCTGCACGTCGCTTCCTATCTATATGCATGTGGTTGCGCGCAGAAGGAAAAGGAAGAGCCGGGCTGCAGGTTGTGGAACCTTAGCGGATCACCCATCAAAAAACATTCATGTTAACAACTGCAAACACCCAAAGACTCGCTTCTTCATGGGTTTGTCACCGACTGCGTGCTTCCAGATTTATCAGGATGCTACAAAAGATCCTCAGCGAAACAATAACCCGCAATACCGTTAGCCTGAAAATGTCTGAAAATGTTTAGCCATTCAGCAGCTGCGCTGACAGAGAGTGCACTATTTTCCTCCCAGGTCCCTCTTTGTTGCGCTGCTCTCTTTGAAAGGAACACAGTGGCTGTGGTCGACGTGAGTGCTACTCATCAGTTAAGCCAAAGGTTCTCAAAGGGCTGGAAAAACGGTCGCAGACGGTCACTCTTCGCGACAGAAGGGCAAACAGAGGCTAAAATTGTTTTCTAATTGCTCAACCATAATGCTGCAAAAAAGGAAAGAGGCCAGTGTCATTACTGGCCGCCAGGCTCTGCTCCAAGAAGAGCAGGCTCCGCCTCCGATCAATACTGCTCTGTTTCAGGCTGAAATTATGTCAACACCGCAATTGGGGTCGGACTCGGAATATGTGTGTGTGTGTCACATGTGGCTTGAGTTTGAGATCCACTTTAAGCTGTACTGGTGTCTTGCTGTAGCTACTGTAGTAGTATTTTAGTATTTGTGTCTTTTTTGGGGTTTCGAAATCTGACGAAAACGACACAATGAAATGCAAATGTTTTGGTTTTCATTGATAGCAGAAAAACAAAGCAAAAGCAAAAAAAAAAAATTATATTATAATACAATATTATAATATTTCGTGGTTTTGCCTGAATGTGTGGCAATGCTGTAACATCCAGTTTTGATCTGGATGGTGCAAAGCACGTACACAGAGGAGTATGAGAGTTGTTTTTGGAGGATCACATCATAAAACAACGTGCCGCAAATGCACAAAGTGTCTGAAAAAAAATAAACATTTCCACCATTGTTGTCACTCCATGTAAAAGAGGCAAGTACAGATTGACAGTGTGTGCTTATTTTCTCTTCACTTTGCCACCTACTCAGTATTTAAACTGTCTGCTTTATCAGGTCACAGAGTGCATTGTCTGCCTGTTTGGCAGGCAGTACAACGCTCATTATCGTTGTGAGAGATTACTTGACTTTGGCTTCCGGCCAAGGATTTAAACGCTAAACTTGGATGTGAAAAATAAGTCAAAAGTCTGTGTGAATATCTCTGAATCACAGCCAGGGAGGTGCGAGTGAGCGCAGAGCGAGAGTGAAAGTGACCTGGGAGACTAATTTGGTGAGGTTGGAGTAGGTCGCGCGTGGACAGGGCAGAGGAGAGACGGAGGCCAGAGGGCAGTAGTGGCCGGCAGGACACGGTCCGCCTCGTCCTGGTGGCGGACACAGGAAAAACAGCTTTCATTTGTCAACTTAGAAAACAATCTGGAGGGAGATTGGAGATCGCTGGACAATCACGAGCAGAAAGTCAATATAAAGCATGTGTCTGTGTTGTGACGTTGTCGTTGTTGTTGACCTCCACTCATTGAGGAAGGTCGTGGAGACGTGTTCCCCCACGAGCAGTAATATCCTTCCAGACACGGGCCGGTGGCAGCTGTGACGTTTCTGGAGGAGCAGTAGTGGCCTCCATCGCACTGCCTGCACTGGGACACAGAGGAGAAGCCCGGGTCAGGGCCGTAAGTGCCCTCTGGACAGCTTCCCAAGTCCAGGCCGCTTCCTTCAGGGCAGTAAAAACCTGCAGGTCACAGCCAGGGGTTGGTGAGTCAGTTAGTCAGTTAGTTAGTTAGTTAGTTCAACTTTATTGTCATTACCATGTACAAGTACAACGTAACAAAATGCCATATGGGTTCTATAGATAGACATAGACACAATATAAAGAACATGTAGACAAACATACAGATTCAAATATATGAACATATACATGTGTACACTCTATATAAATTATATTATGCATATTATACAGATTGACAGCAGATTAAGTATTTTCTGGTGAATGGGAGACATGTACGTATAACCAGAAATGGGGAGTGGGGCCACAGACACACACACACGCACGCACACACACACACACACACACACACACACACACACACACACTTTCATGTACAATAGTGAAAAACACGGATTGTTTTCTTGAGATTGAAATTTTTCATTTAATAAATTGGCACAAAAAATGCAAATTGGTTAGAAGGCTGTTGTTGTTTGGTTGTCTGTTGTTGTTGTTTGCAACAAACCTGCAGGACACAGGTGAAGAGAGCCGGAAACGCAGTACCAGCCCGGCACACAGCGCTCGCACCGAGTGGCGTGCGAGGCGGCGGTGTAGGTGCCAGGCTGGCACAGCACGGGCTGGACGGACCCCTCCGGACAGTAGGAGCCCTCAGGACAAGGACCCCCTGTTGAACCCTGGGTGGGGGTGGGAGTGATAGCGCCCCCTGCGCAATAGTACCTGCATCACAGGGAAAACACAGTAGAGTTTCATTCGGTGCAAATTGAGCCGGCTCATTGCGTAATACATTAAGAGGGCATCCATTCGGCGCCATTAAACGTTCATCATGCTCTATAAAACACGCCATCTCGTATGTACATAATGAAAACTTCTCACAAGGATCATTAAGGATTATAAGTGGTGGATTAAAGGTGTTGAATATCTCATGTCTGATGGTCCCTTGTGCCTGTTTATCATTTCTGTTCCTTTGATTGTTCGTACTTGTTCGTAGTTTCATGCAGCCAACACCAACCTGCCAAAGGGACTAAGGATGAAAATTAGCCTCTGGCTGTAATCCTGCATATAATCATGTAAATGTCCACTAATATTTACTTTGCCCTTTTTTTCCACTTTCCACTAAATCATAAATGTTGCCATAAAATGCTCATTATCCTTGATGTTTTACATCCCCTTGGCAAGAAGGTTTCCATTACAGGAGATTATCATTCATCATCTCCTCCAATGTGTTTTACAGCAGTTCATGTTTTGTTTTTTGGGGTTTTTTTTTAATAACATGCAGTTTTAACATGATATACAAACTAAGACTTCCGATTCCTACATGAAACATTGTGAGTGATGAGGCTCTAATATACATCCAACAGGCATCATCCCTCACGGCCACGTGTGATTTGGACCATTTATTTGAACATGTTTTTATGGAGAGTTTTGGGCACAACGAGGCCTTGATGAAGGCATCCATCATGACACCAGCTTGGCAGTTAAAGGAACACTCATTTTCAGAATGCCACGTACCCTCCGCTGCAGACTCCGCTGGGTTTAGTGATGCCGGCTGCCTCGCAGTAAAATCCTCCCAGACAGGCTTTGCAGTCGCCTACAGCGTGCAGGCCAGAACTGTTGGACCAGGTCCCTTCAGGGCAGGCCAGGGGAGCTGTGGTGCCTGGATGGAAAGAAATACAAAGTAGAAAATGTGGAAAAAAATATATATCATTATTATTGTTATTATCATTATTATTGTAGCTTTTGGCTTAGGCAATAAAATACCCTGTGCACCATTTATTGTGTTGTGGTTTGTGTTGTTTTTCAAGTCAAGTCAAGTCAAGTTTATTTGTATAGCGCAATTCAACACAAGGTAATTCAGAGTGCTTTATACAGACATTAAAACCAGTAAAACATTAAAAAAAATAAAATACAATACAAACACAATTTGTGTTTGCCTCCCTGCTTGGCACTCTGTATTTGGGGTTGGAATCAGGGGGTGAGATCAGTCAATGATTCCTAGGCTCCCTTGGTGGTTGGGTCAAATGCGGAGGACAGACTTCACAATCTTCCAGGATGTGGCAATCACTGGGACTCTTAGATTATATTATTAATTTTTTGTTTGTTTGCTTCCTCCCTCCATTTGTCTGAGTTTAGCGTCGGACAGTTTGAGCAGCGATCCTTTGCGCCAAATATCTCTGTTTTACACAACTGCCGTGTTTCCACTGGCGGTGTTCGCGGTGTTGGCGCTGTCAGATTGCCTCGTCCTGAACTGACCTCCACCATGTTTTCATCCACTCTATTAAAGCACTGGAAGCAGACAGTCTGCTCCCTCTGCCGTGTCTGCAACCGTTCCCCTAAAGCACTGCCCTACAGTGTTTCTGACACACACTGACTATTTACCCAGTGGGAGCCTTTTTTTTTTTTTGAAACACGGGTCAGTGCACCAAGTCTATGAGGTACAAGTGAACAAATTAATTTGAAGAAAACATCATCACAAGTGGCAGGATAAGTGTTGTCAGAACTTCCTTTGGGCCACAAAATGGTAATTAGAATGAATAAAACATTGTAGCCCGTGAACATTACATTAGAATGTTAATAACCGCTCACAGTATAAATTTGGTTACATTAACCTCCGGAACCAAACCAAATCACCATCGAGTGGCACGGCCCATTATTTCGAAAATGCGACCCTGCAACAAATTCATTTCTGAGCATTAGCGGCTCGGCACGGCAAAGCGGCAAGCGGGAGACTAACGGGACATTTCACTCAAAAATAATAACACTTTCATTTGTCCCCTGACCAGTTGGGTGTTACACTTTGGGGGGGCGAGTTGCCAAGTTTGTAGAAATGCGTCACATTTTAATAGCGGGGTGAATTTATTGGCCTCTCCAGTTTATTGGTGGAGCTGGAATGCTAGTCCTCAGGGGAGCTGTTGCGTCCGCTGCAACCTCGCTCACTGTCCACTCTGGAGGCAGAACATTTCTAAAATCGCATTTGGCATCGGCAAGGTCTTTATTTCCTGAGTTCAATTTAAATTTAGTTGAGTGGCGCTCTGAGCATTTATGCAGAATAGTGTCTGATTCTCACTGCACTCCTCTTGACCCAGTATTTAGCGTACGCAGCTCTAAACAAACTCTTGCGAGAAAGAACAACAGGACACAGAAATAGTGTTGTTTTTTTTTTTGACATCTGAAATCAACCGTCTATGCCTAAATGTATGAACAAGGTGGCGACCTGAGGGACAGTATTGACCAGGTGGACACAAGAGCCCGGAGAGTCCATTGAGTGGGCTGGGCGAGGATGCCCCCTCTTTGCACCAGTAGCCAGCAAGGCATGGCCCTGTGGGTGGAAATACACAAAATACAATGAGTTGCTGCGATGTATGTGTCAAATATTTTCGCAAAAGAGTCCCGACTGAAGATGTGTAACCATGCTCACTTTGACCTTGTCGGTAAACAACAGCGAAGTAAGAGAAATGTCACGCACAAGTTATGCTTGTGTTGTGTTGTTATGGCTTAAAGGCACCGTATTATTCACAACAAATTGACTTCTAACAATATCATTTGTCTCCAGTCTGTCAAGCAATTCACTCCAGCGTTAACTTATGATACTTTTCCAATGCAAGTGTAAAATCCTTTTTCCAGGCTGGCTGTGCTTCTTTTGAGATTCAGCCCTTTGTGATGTCACGAAAGGAACTGACACCTCACTGACAGCTTTCTAAAGTGAGTGATGTCTCCAACGGGGGTTTTGTTCCGTCCTCTAAAAAATGACTCACAGCTGCCTTGTTTGAATCCATCAAAGCCTCAATTTCAGCAGGAGCCTAAACTCGAGGGCTCTTTTGGGACCCGGTGAGCATACGGCTAAATATGCTGTTTTCTTGCGGCTCTTGCGATATATTTGGAAAAGGCTGTTTCAGTTGAGCTGAGGAACGGTCGGAAATATGAAAGGATTAAAACTTTTTTATAATACACGACCTTTGGTCTCCGTTTGAGGTGTCTTATTCATAAGACGGTGGGATGTTAAAAGCAGAACTTTGCCAAGAAGGAATACATTAGAAGGAGATGAGACATCGCACCTGCGGGCTCTGACAGGCCCACTGAAGGACAATACTGTCCAGCAGCGCATAGCACGCAGTCAGCAAGGCTGCGTGCCCGCTCTCTTGGGTTGAAGGTGCCTCTGGGGCAGGGGTGCTGCTCGGGCGAGGCCGTTCCTGCAGGGCAGTAGTGCCCTTTCAGGCAGGGCCTGGGCAGAGAGACGTTGCGTGGCCTCGAATCACAGTAGTGACCTTGGATGAAAAACATAGAAACGCCTGTTTTAAAACACCACCCTTCCTCTGTCCACAGCAGATTATCACAAATGTGATAACCAACCTCTTTCTTTCAGGCCCTCATCATTCACCCAATAAACACACCTTTTGTTATAAAGGTCTGCTGAGCAATATAAAAAGCCTGCTCCAAAGCAAATACCTACGGTGGCCGACATGGGCCAAACACATTACAACTGCCTAGTTCGCCTTTATCCATAGGCTCGCTAGGTGCCAGCTCGGTGATCAGGCATTTCCACGGGCGGCAACACGGTTCCAAGGGTTACGATTTTGGTACCTGCTTCATTGGGGTTCCGAGCGTGCTGAGCAGAGACCATAAGGGTGACGTAGCAACAGTGCAGGGCACTGAAAGGTTAAGAGTTTTGGCGAAAGCCGAAGGGAGTCTTTCACGAAAGACCAAAACCGCCATTTTTTAAATGCCCCACGTGTAGATTTTTAGTGCATTTGATGATTAAGTATATGTAGACTTGTGTTTGTGAATTTGCATCGCTTCCATACCTGCAACTGTTTTCGCCAACTAAGGCGCATTAGACAACTGTACTGTGTTTGGCCCTTGTCGGCCACCGTGAATCCCAGTCATAACGGTGAAAATTTGTGTATTTACAGTAGCGTCAGCTGCTCATAATGGGAAAGGGAGAGAAGGCCTCCTACCCTCCTCACAGACAGCGCAGGTTGCCTGTTTCTCTCTGTCCTGATAGAATCCGGGCGGACAGCGCTCTGGAGCTGCACTGCCCTGCGAGCAGAAATGGCCTGGAGGGCAGGGGAAAGCTGTGGGAACAGCCTGAGCGGGAGGACACCAGTAGCCTGTCGCAAAAAAACACAGTGCAGCGTTGAGGGGGCAAATATAGGAGCTGTCTCATCCAAATGTTCTATACTGCACTGATTGGTCCTGTAAATCCACTAGCACTGACCCTGAGTGCAGGGTCCAGTCGGGGCCGTGAGACCCGCCTCCCCGCAGTAGGAACCAGCCGGGCAGGGCTGACAGCCGGCTTCCCCGGTCACGCCAGGCAACGGGGAGAAAGTTCCAGCCAGACACAACTCCGGCTCTGCAGAACCTTCAACTGCAGAGAGAAGGAGAAAAGAAAAACTTTGAGCGGTGATTCATTCATCTAATTCCTTTTCCGTCTGCTTTGCATGCACACGCACTATTCCGGGCTCCGCGACAGACAGGAAGGCTCATCGGCGGATGCGGAGACACCCCCCTACGCAGGTCATCTCAAAAAGACGCGCGATGACTCACGCTCATACCTGCCCGGGTAATTTAGCACGTCCAGTCAACCTGAGTCACGGCCACAGCTACTTTAGAGGGGATCGACGGGTCCAATTTGCATGGCCCTCTGGGCTGCGAGGCCACCGAGACGCTTAAAAAGTCCCAGGAAAAGTTCAGTGCTGAGAAGCAAACATGAATAATGCAGCCCTTGATTGCACCGTCAGGCTGCGCAGATTGGGCGGGCTCAATGAAATGAACTTAATGAGCCAATTTAACAAATGTTATCGGCTTGATCAATGATTTAGCTGCAGCGTTAGCGATAGAGCTGCTCCGAGCCCAGACCCTTAAGAGCCTCACCACAGTAGGTCCCCGGTGGGCAGACACTGCCTGTTTCTGCATCTGTTGGTCTGGCCGCTGTAGCTCCCCCTGTGCAGAAATATCCAGGCGAGCAGGGACCCATCGGCAGGGCCAAACCTGGAGAGCGACATCAGTACAGCAGCACTTTGCATTTATAGACAATCAAATGTGATGTGTGTAAAGTGAGAGTGATATTGCCCCAGGCACTAGACTAGTTTTTGTTCTTTGTGGTTCTTTACAAGTGCACATAGAGGCAAAATGTGAAATGTTCACACACACACACACACACACACACACACACACACACACACACACACACACACACACACACACACACACACACACACACACACAATAAATGAATATCTATCTATCTATCTATCTATCTATCTATACAAACATATATATATATACATACATACATACATACATACATACATACATACATATACATATATATATATATATATATATATATATATATATATATATATATATGTATATATATATATACACACATATATATATACATATATATATACATATATGTATTTGTATAGATAGATAGATATTCATTTATTTTTGTACCAACAAATATTTTATTTGAAGTTGCTGTGTTGTTCAATAGTTCTCCTATGTGCTGCTAATTAACGTTGATGTCAGCCACTGCGACCAAGCAGAACAATATGTAGCTTTATTTTCAAAATTCCTTAAAGTTCCCACTTTCTAAAAGAGTAACTTGGAAACAATATGTTTTTGTTTTTGCCGGAAGGAAACCCAGCTTGCCCTCTCTTGAGATAGGAATAATAACAAAAAGTGCCGACGAGCAGCAGCTCATTTGTGTTTTTAGCCTCCACATACCGGAGATGTTACAGAAGGCTCCCGGTGGACACGCCAGGGGCTCGTGGCTACCCGAAGGGCAGTAATAGCCCACCTGGCAGCGCCCCCCTGTGGAGGTAGCCGGGCAAAGACAGTTGGCGTTTGTGTAATTATCCAGGTCAAATGGCTGGGAGTTCCAAGCCGCCGAAACACAGAACCAACCTGAGGGAGAAACACATAGTGGAAAAGACAGTGTCGTTTACTGCTGAGAGTAGCTCTGGAATACACACAGACCATGGAAGACTTGCACATTAGATATTCTGAATCCCGCAACATTCACTTCACCTACACGAAGAATGTGTCACCGAGCCATCCGGTGAAAAGAGAAAACCCTGTCTACTGTCTTTGTTTTAGCACTTTTTTTCTGAAAGTGTCTAAAGCTGAAAAAAGCAATCCTGGAAGTGAGCCCTTATTGTCACAGAGGGAATTGTTTCCTCTACCGGGTTCCAGTTAGCCCTTTAGCTGTGGAACTGTACCAAGGATGCGAAAAAAAGAGTATTTGGCAGAGCGTATGTTGTTGGCCCTTACAAGCAGAAACTCGAGTTGTAACACTCAAATGATAAACAAGTATGAAATCTGATTAAAGGATTTTTTTTTTCTTTTTTCTTTTTTTAAGAATTACATTTTTTGCGGTTGACAGAGGTTTCCAGTTTTGACTTTCTATAGTAAGAGAAGGGCTTGAGAGGAGGGCTGGAAGAAAAATCCACATGAAGTGTAATTACAGAGGACAGAAAGCTAACAGTGAGCTCTGCTGCCCCCTATGTCATCTAGAGGCAACGCGCTTCGAGCTTTTTTGTTTGTCTTTTTTTACAGCATTGATGGTGACAGCTGCCAAGAGACTGGGCTAAATTCTGGCGTGTACTTCTTTAAATTAATTTCATCTGAATAAAGAGAATTTTGAAAAATCAAGAAAAGGTTTTGATATTTTGGATTCTAAGATTTATGGGTTTTAATTTTGAAAGTTCACTTAGAATGGTCATGGATATTAAAAATGACAAAAAAAAAAAAAATTGTCTTTAATACAGGGAAGCATCTCACCTCCATCAAGTACTACAGTTTGACATAACAGATATCTTCAGCATCATTTCCTGTCATCATACCTAGATGGGAATTGATAATATATGTTGTAATTCCCGTGTGACTCCCCCGGTCTGTCATTGCTTGTAGGTGTTTCCTCTCTCAGTTCCTCAGGGCAGGAAACCAGTTAGTAGGTCAGCTCCGCCTCCTCACCTGGTCTCTCTGCTCACGTGTCTTCAATCGGCTCATCACATTTGGCTTAATTTCCCCCAGATGCTCAGCACATTTCCACCAGGCTGTAAGGTCTTGGATAGAAGTGAAGTTTTTCTCCACAGGAGTTCGTTCCCAGCTGATCTCAGCGCTCTCAGTCATTTTACTCCTCAGATTGCTGGCCTGCCCGTTTCTCCATCCAACTTTACTTTTGGACAGATTTCTTTAAAACTTAGCTATTACTTGTCATTACTTCCAAGTCTGAGTTTTGCTTTTGGATCCAACCCAAAAAAAAGTAATTGCTTTGACATGATGAGTAGTTAATTATGCCTCCAATTTGACATACGGAGCGCTTGGTTTGCATAACCAAAATTCAAGCTCAATATCAAAAACATGTTGTTTTGACTAGTCAAAATGTAATTAATGGCATCTGAAAACACTAAATTTACATATCTTGAATTTGATAGGGGATAAATTGAACTACACTTGTGACTACATGGCTGGAACTGTGGATATCTGTATGGATTGATGTACAGCGTCTGAATTTCAGATATCCATAAGTCACTTAGTGGATAGTGTAAACTGAGTTACAGATATCTGTAATTTGAATCTCCAGTCAAATTAATTGAAAATGAGACATTATTCGTCTTGGGAAAATCAGGTTGTGGCAATGTGAAATGACACAACGGTCCGGATCTCTGAAATGACTTGGGACAATTTAAGTTTTGTGTTATTGGTTTTTTTTTTAGTAAATATTGAAACAGGAAGCCATGGCCTGTGGATTTAATCACGTTGCTGCGGCCTTGGTTGTTGCTAGACCCAGAGTGCACAGTGCTGTTTAGCAGAGTGCAACATTGACTTACTCTCCTCTCTGTGCAAATGATTTATTATTTTCCAAGTCCTGCACCCCCTCCATTATATACTTCTCTCCAGAGTGTGGTAAAATGTCAATACTGAAAACCATTGTCATTAAAGGAAAACATCATTTGTAAAAAAAATAAAAAGTAATTAATCACAAATTTAATTGTGAGTATTTGCGAGTAAAAATACTTTTTTCTTTTCAAGCTCAAAATGTGGCCAACTTGTTTTTGTACCATTCCAAACCAAAACAAGGTGATCGTCCAATTATTTCTGGAGGTGGTGCCTCTGCTCCTCACCACTCCCTCATGGGATGCATTAAATGGAGTGGGCCAATTCTGTACCGTTGAGGATGTAATAATCAGTGGGACTTGACCTCAAACTTAACATAAAATGTGGGATGAGAGGCTCCAAAAAGGCATCAGTTTAAACAGGAAGTTAAAATCCAAGTGCTTTTCAGAAATAAGGCAAATAATTTATTGTGTGAGGGTTCTAGTTCAGAGTATGTGATTTAAAAAGAAAAAAAAGAAAGATCTATAATGTAGAAGCTTTAAAGAACTTAAAGTTGTTGCTTTTGCTGTGAAAGTTTATCGGGACACTAAGTTAAGGGATGGCAAATAAAGCCGGCGTCGCCATTCTCAGTGTTTTTATCTGAAGTTCTCGGGACCGCGAGTCCAGCAGACTTGCTTCAGACCAATTTGTTGAACCTGAGAGACAAATCGGCGAGCGCGCAGGACAGGGACTCGCCACTGATCGTATCTCTGGTGGAGAGATAGAGAAAGCACAGACTCTATTACTGACCGGCCTTGCATTTCCCAGACACTTTGGTGAGTCTCTCCTTCTCGCAGTAGTGTCCTGGGGGACACGGCAGGCAGCTGTCCAGACTCTGAGTCATGGGCTCCGGGTTGTAGTATCCGCGAGGACAGGGGAACTGAGTAGCATGCCTTGTACCTGTGAGAGAGAGAGAGAGAGAGAGAGAGAGAGAGAGAGAGAGAGACAGTAAAATGTGAGTTTATTTCATTTCTGTGTATTCATAGTGAATCTGATTTATGTGTTGCCTGTTTAAGTTTTGATAGTTATTCCTTATTTCATACTTTAAGGAATGATTGATTGTTTGGAGTAGAAAGCCATTGTTGGATTGTACAGCAATGTTAGAATAACGACCCCTTCTTATCTTATTTCTGTTTTTTGTCAGAGAGACCAGTTCAAACAAACCCTGACAATAAATGATTGGACCACATCACCTGCCTTCGCCTAACTGTCCTGACAGACAGACCCAATGAGTTGATCGCCTCCTGGAACCACATTGTTTAATTTAGCCTGCCATTTTACAAGCTGAATATTTTTCAGATAATACGGCAGACGATCCATTAAAATGCGATTATTCTATATTTTCTGTCCTACAACAACTTTTGAGGGTCTACCGTCAGGGCAGTAGAAGCCAGGCGGGCACGGGAAGTGGGTGAAGTCGTCGGTCTTTTCTGCACAGTAGTAGCCAGAGGGGCAGCGGGAGCACAGGGACTGGCCGGTGAGGTTGGTGTAGGTCCCCGCCGGGCACGGCGCCGGGCCGGCGCTGCCCTCTGGGCAGTAATGAGCGACTGGGCAAACACCTCCCAGTGAGCCTGCGGAGGAGAATGACAATGAGGCGGCAAATTGCAGAGATTCTGGCGGTGGAGCTGATATTGTGAGCTTCCCGAGATAAACACTGATTAATTCAGCGATCAGTCTTGCAGCGAAAGCGCGCTCGCACATGCGGCCGCCGGCACGCTCATCAGCTTCAGTCAACTCCCGCTTATCTCATGCCTATTCATAAAAATGAGAAAGGAAAAAAAAAATCCCCTCCCAGCCGCGGTGTCTCGTGGCCTCGCTGCTCCATTCAGACCATCGTCTGCTCTAGTTATTAAACAGTGATTAATGAGCTGTTACAATGTAATTGTTGATGCTAGAAAATTAACCAATCAAATATTCCGCGACGGAATTGTGCGATCCGCAAGGAGGCAAAATGAAAAAACTTGTTGAGTGCTTCGCTTCCACCTGTGGCTGCGCTGTCTCCACCCGGACAGTAGAACCCTGCCTGGCACAGTCCAGATGGATGAGTGAGGGCCACGTTGCCGCAGTAGTGACCCGCCGGGCAGGGAGTGCAGCCAAAGGCGTCTGTCAGATGAAGACTGCAACAACACAAGTGGGACCTTTAGTCGGAGATTGACAAAGAAAACAGTTTAAATGCGTGTTTGTGTTGCCCCAACCTGTCTGAGTACGTCCCCCTGGGGCAGGACAATGGCAGGGTGGTGCCCTCGGGACAGTAGCTCCCCGGCGGACAGGCTCCGCCCACTCCCGTGCTGAAATTACCGTCAGGGTTGGGAAAGTTTACACCTTGAGGAGGAGAGAAATCCAGAGTTCTGTTTGCTGCCCAAGCCGGTGAAGATATACGTTGTTGCACTACTTTTCTCTGGAGGATACACAGTCAGGCGGCGGCGTACCTGCGATGCAGTAGTAACCAGCCTGGCAGGGGCCGGTGGGTTCGAACAGACCCCACTCCTCACAGAAAAAGCCTGTTAACACAGAAGAGTTAAAGTCATCACTGTGGAGAAAGCCCCTTAAAAGTTCTGTATTTTGGACACAATTCACATTAGTAATGATTTGTAACATCAATATGTGTTTCTTGTCTGCTGATTAACTCTCTGTGTATGTTTTTGGCCAACAAAAAGAAAAACCTAATCTCTCCATCATTTAAACAAGAACATAGTTACATCACAATAAAAAAAAATATTCTTCTACTTGTCTGTGTTCCAAAAACAACTTTTCAGAAAGACGTAACCTAAACATAGAGTTCTAGAATGCTGCCCTTTGTGATGTCACATTAATACCTTTTCCAGGCTACAGACAATATCCCCAGCTAGGTGTTCCACCCAAACTCAGCCCACCCCAAAAGTGTTTTTGGTCGCCTTGCCAAAAATGTAAAAAGTCCACCAAAACATCAGTCAATTTTGATGGAGGCTACTAACAGAGGGCTTATGGTCTATGGTCCCGGATAACAAATAGTGTGGGTCTGCTGCACGGCAGTCCGGGATAAAAACCCAAGAATGTGTCTAGTAAAACATTTTTTAAAGAAGATCTACTTCTATCACCCTCCAAAGAGTTGAGAGGATTTTTGGGGGAAAAATAAAAATAAAACAGATCAGCACGTCTAGAGTAACGTCTCCTGGAAGACTTTGCAGCGTCTGAGAGAGCAGCAGTGGAAGCAACCAGATGACAACACTCTCACCTGCTGGACAAATGAGGCACTGCTCCACTTGGCTGAGGCCAAACTGAGGGCTGTACGTGCCGGGAGGGCAGGGCAGTATTCCCTCAACACCCCCGCCCAGACAGTAGTGTCCTGCCGGACAGAGCTGGATACCTTCCCCCGACAAGCAGTACGTCCCCACGGGACAGTCCTTGCACACCTCTGTTCCTTTAGGTTGTAAAAAAAGAGAAAAAAAAGTGGAAAAGGTGGTGAATTCAGGCCTGTGTGATAGATCATGTCATGGCCTGGTTGTGTCAAATGGATTATTGTACCTGTAGTGTTTGAATACATCCCATCTGGGCAAACAAGGGGTGAAGTTGAGCCCAAGGGACAGTAGTGTTCCACGGGACAAATGTTTCCTGTCAAACCATCGGAGGGTGTCGGAGACGCTGCCCGTCCTGAACAGTAAAAACCTGCACATCAGGGGGAAAAAAAAATACAGCATCCGTCAAATGTTGCCTGGAATTTTGCCTATTTGCCAGTTTTAAGTCACGCTTCAGCGGTTTACACAACACCTTCCTCGGGCCCGATGACTAATCCTCGTACCTTTGTGACAGATCCCGGAGGACTGGCGGAGTCCAGTGCTGTTGCAGTAGAATCCCGGGGGACACGGCCAACACGAGGACAGATTTTGGGCTCCTACGAGGTTGCTCCAGGTTCCTGGTGGGCAGGGGAACTGCTCGGGGAACATGGTGCCCCGTGGACAGACGTAGCCCGGAGGACACACGCCCCCGGAGGCTACAGCCACCTATGGGAACGGATCGGCGGATCAGAGAGCGGCCGCTCGCTCACTCGCTCACTCGCTCGCTCGCTCGGAGAACTTTCAGCCGAAGTTTCCAAGTCAGATTTGTGGGCAGTCTGAGCTGCTGGCTGTCCTTCTTGTTCCCACGCACTAGTGGTAACTTGTCCAAAGTAACAAAATGATTTCTTTAAGCGCTGCGCCTTGTACTAAAAAGAAAAATACATGCCTCTCTAATAACGCTCATATCCAATGGCAGAAAGCGCCGGAGCAGTCAGTGCGTGGGAAAATTAATTGCTGCCGTCCAATCATCTAGACAGCTTTAACTTAGATACTGAAATAATTCACTGGAGTGGGATTGGGGGGGTCTTCAACATGTGACAAAACACTGGGGAAAACACTGGGATGTCTCACATGGACAAAATAGAACGCACAGTAATTAAAAACATGTTATTATTAAGAAGGTTTGAAAGATTTAAAGCTTGGAGCAGGATTTATTTTCTTGAAGACGGGGGATTCTATTTTCTCCAGACCCATCCACCCCGTCCTGTATTTAAAAGGCACAGCCACACACGCATGAAAATGGCTGCGATTATTTATTAAGTTGCATCACTTTGGCTCATTTTGAGGAAATCTTCATCCTACCGGAGAGGCGGTGGAGGCTCCAGATGTGCAGTAGTGCCCCGGGTTACAGAGGCCCTGTGGGCCGGACAGACCGGCTCTGCCACAGTAGCGTCCAGCCTCACACGGCCGGCAGTGCTGTGCAGCATCGCCGCCAGGCTGGTCAGAGTAGGAGCCCTGGATTGTTCAATAATTGCGCGTTAAAACGCAGAAAGCGACACATGAATTGAAAAACACGAGAAACATCCTCGCACTTGCACACCGACCGGAGGACAGGCCAGGGCAGCGGAAGAACCCGGAGGACAGTAGTGTCCCGCGGGACACGGCCACGACTGAGACGAGCCCGTCTGGTTGCAGAGTCGGCCGCCCTGGCACTCCACGCACGAGCGTGACCCTCGGTGCTGCGGGCGTTCGGAGTGAAAAACTTCTCATCATCAGACTTTTCATCATCGCTTAATTTTATATCCGATGAACCTACCGGCTGAAAAGTACCCAAAGGACACTGCTGTGGCCCGGCTGCCCCCCCCCACGTATAATGTCCCTCCTGCGCTTCGTGTTGAGCTGGTGAGTAGGAGCCACCGGTGCAGAAGAAACCGGCCAAACAAAGACCCGACGGAGCCGTGTTGTTAAACCCCAAACAGTAGAAACTGACAAGGATGAAAAAATAACGGTGATTACTCAGAGAGGAGTCTTTCACTTTTCTTACATGTTTCACCTCGTTAAAAAGGAATCACATTAAGGAGTGATGTTAGCTGTGGTTACCCTGGCGGGCAGCTGATACAGTCCTGGACTCTGCTGAGGCCGGTGCTGTTGCTGAAGGTGCCAGGAGGACACGGGAGGGGAGAGGACGAAGCTAGAGGACAGTAACTTCCTGCAGGACACAGACCTCCTGTCGGCCCATCTGCGGGAGTCTAAACATAGTCATAGCACATAGATCAAAATCACATAAATAAAAAAAAATAAGGGTTGTAGTGCACTGGCGGCTTGAGAAGGTTGTTTGCTCTCCGCCACGAACGAGTGATTTTTCAGTTTCAGTCGATATTTCAGAACGCAGACTTTGTGTTAATTTTTTGACGTTGTTTGCTGTGCGATCATTAGAAGGCCAAACGCCCACATTATGTAAATCAGGTTAAAAAAATATATAAAGAAAGCACTGAGCACTGACAAGTAACTAGCGCTCTGGAAAATGTATTAAAATAACATGTGACGTACCCCCGACTTGGCTCCTTCTTTGCAGTAATAGCTCTCTTCGCAGCTTCCAGAGGGCTCGGAGAGCCCCACACCGCTGCAATACAGGCCTCCGCCACAAGGGGAGCACTCCGACAAGTCACTGAGAGCCGATCGGAAACTGTACGTTCCTTGAGGACACGGTGCCGGAGCAGAGGTGCCTTCCGGACAGTAATAGCCCTGTTCATAAAAAGAAAAGCTAGATTTAAATGAGCACCTTAATGCGAGTTACACACCTCAATGGACAGTGTTGGAGATTAATGAGTTACATGTAACTCGTTCCACAATTTAATTACAAAATAAAGATAATTGTTGTGGGTAGCACACACAGGGCATACACAAAAATTTGAATAAGTGTGTACAGTTGCATTTTCAATGGGATTCACTGAAAGCTAAATTCAATGTTAAATGGTTGGCTTAGGAGGCATATATATGCAAAAATGTGAAGGATTGCTGATTTCAAAGATCTTTGCTTTGCTTATACTGCCCTGATTTTGTATCAGAATGATCTCAGTAAAAAGAGGCACTGAAGTTTGACCTTGTTGTGGTTATCATTTGTTGCTGTTTTGGTCACTGCTTTAAGCTTAACACTGTCAGGTCAAAACAGTTGAGGACATTTACGGAAAATTTAGAAAAGTAATCGAAATGTAATCAAATGTAATAAGTTACATTACTTTGATGAAGTAATTGAAATGGTAACACTACTATTATAATTTTCAATAGAGTCATTTGTAATTGTAACCAATTACGGTACAAGTAGTCTTCCCAACACTGTCCATGGACAGCACATATGCTGGACGATCCTACCTGAGGACAGGTTGAAGGCGTGTGAGTACCCAGTCGGTTGCAGTAATGTCTGGGAGGACATGAAACACAGGCCTCCCCACTGTGGCCAAGCGTGGTGTTCCTATAGAGTCCAGCTTGACAGGGAAAGGTGTAAGGGTCGCCTGTCCCACGGGGGCAATAGTGCCCATGGGGACACGCCCCTGTCTGGAAATCACATGTTAGTGTTACTATTTTCAGCTCCTCCTGATGTCAACTGATTGATTTGCGCTCTTACGGGTGTGGTGATGGGCTGCAATTGCGGCTGCTGGGAGTAACAGTACCTCCCCTCGGGACACTGGACACACTCTGCAGCATCACGCAGTCCAGGGAATTCACTGTAAGTCCCATTAGGGCAAGGAACTGGGTTTGGATCCTTGGAAAGAAATGATACCGGCATTGCTTTCGAAATGTTTTTGAAGAAAACCGCCGCAGATGCTCAGGCTCTTTCTCCCTTTTCCTTTTTTTGGGATATTTGTAAAGATGCTGACTTACGATGCCTCCTCCGGGGCAGTAGAAACCGCGGGGGCAGAGGGTGGCGGAGCGCTGGGGGTCTCTGGCTAAGCCCTGAGAGCAGAGAAAACCCGGCGGGCACACCATGACGCTCAACATGGCCTCCTCGCTCGTCGTCTCATTACTGCAGTAGTGGCCCCGCAGGCATGGAGAGCACTCCAAAGAGCCTTCGTCCTACACAAAAGATTCAGCAAGAGTGAGAGAGCGAGAGAGATGAAGTTAAACATATCGACCGGTATGGGGGAGGGACGGAGCGAGATCGGAAAAACTTGAGAGAGAGGAGGATGGGACTTAGAAGATGGTTGGAAAAATGCTGGCGTTGCTTCAGTATCAGGGAGAAAATATTAGCTCGACCTCAGCTAATCCTCCTGCTGATATTTATAGGGCGCACATGCTAGGTGAGTAATGTAAGACCACATCACTGTGGGCTTCAAACCTAAATCTAAAAATAGGACACGTCGGAGAGGCTTATGGAAGGACGAGAGCGGCGGAGCAGCTCTTGGTTTCCACTGTTTCAGTGGACTGACCAGTACACTATATAGATGGGGGGAGCTTACGGAGTAGCTGCCAGCGCCGCACACCCTGGGGTTGACGGTGGCAGGCTCGGGACAAAAATAGCCGGCGGGGCAGGCGAAGCAGTCCTCCAGCCTCCGACCTCCTTTCAGACGGCGAAATGTGGCCCTGAGGAGCGACAAGTGCAGTTATCAACGCTTCCTACACAATCTGTCATTACACTGACCACAATGGATATATCATTGTTTTTTTAATGAATCCCTGTATCCGCCCTTTGGAGAGTCAGAGGGGGCTTACGGAGGGCAGGCTGAAGGTTTGGAGGTGCCCCGTTGACAGACGGAGCCCTCGGGACAGAGCAGGCAGTCTTCTCTCTGCCTGTTGCCCAGGTGGATGCTGTAGGTGCCTGCCGGGCATGGGAACTGGGTGCCGTATGCAGTCCCTGGTGACGCAACATCGGAAACGGTTATATCCACAGGAGTGACTCATTGTTACAGCTCGAGCAGAAGCAACAAATCTCACTTTACGAAATGAGTTCTTTTGACACACAAAGCCGCTTAACTTTCACCCCTCTCACGTCACAACTGTGCGCTCAAGAATTGAAATAAATAAAACAAATAAATCAATGTTTTTGCCACACTCTCCCCTGCACACCTTCAGGGCAGAAGTGTCCAGAGTTGCATCGACCTGACGGAGCTCCAGAGCCGGCCAGGCAGTACCATCCCTGGGGACACGGCCGACACTCCCGTTCAGTCTCCAACCCACTGTGGCTGCTCCATGTCCCCACTGGACATTTGTACTGAGTGGGGAACATGCTGCCAGGTGGGCAGTAATGCCCTGCAAAGCAGGACAGCGGCGGCCTCTGGATGCCTCCAGTTCCTAATAAAGCACAATATAATATAATATAATATAATGCAATGTTATGTTATGTTATATAATATCATTCATTCATTCATTCATTCATTTTCCATACCCGCTTAGTCCCGAGCTCAGGGTCACGGGGGTCTGCTGGAGCCTATCCCAGCTGTCAAAGGGCGAAGGCAGGGGACACCCTGGACAAGTCGCCAGTTCATCGCAGGTAATATAATATAATATAACATAACGTAATATAATATAATATAATAACGCGTTAACTCAAACTCCCTTTAATGACACTAACTTTTTTTTAACGCGCGATTAACGCCTGGTCCTCCCGGAGGCGGAAGCGCCGCGAAAATCGCGCGCAGGCCGCAGCCCTCCAGTTTAGGCCGGGTTCAAACCGGCCGCGGAACGGAGCCCGCTTCCCTTCGGCGCCCTTGTTAACCAATGGCGTCGGTCACGCCAAACTCGAAGCGGCGCGCACCTCAACGGCCAGCTCGGGCCGTGCAGCAATCGTTTCGGTGTCTGGTCTATTTTGTGCGAGCGATCTGCGTCAAGTTGGACAGGAAGTAATTCAAAGAAACACGAGAGAATCCGGTTGATTTTCAAAATAAAATACCGCGATTGACGAACGCGATCATGGCTTTAGAATATTTAAGGTTTGAGGGTTTTGTTTTGTTTTTGGAGAGTATCTGGACAGTACAAGTATGTAATTGTTTTGGAATGTTCCAATGAAAATAAAAATGGAATATTTCCACAAAAGAATTATTATTGTCCGCTCCAAATTTTCCTAGAGTATAAGAAACACAATAAATATTTTGTAAAAGTTATTAGAGCAGGGTAAAAAAAATTGAAATTAATTTGCAATTAATCACTAGTTTAGTCAGGCCACTATGTGATTAAAATTTCGACTGAAAGCCCTAAGTATAATATAATATAATATAATATGATATAATATAATATAATACAATACAATATAATATAATATAATATAATATAATATAATATAATATAATATAATATAATAAAGAATATAGGACACATAATATGTTATATAATATGTTAACATATGTTACACAATATGTTATATATATACATATATATATACATATATATATATATATATATATATATATATATATATATATATATATATATATATATATATATATATATATATATATATATATATATGTGTGTGTGTGTGTGTGTAAATTTAGTATATGATGTGACGGTTCAGTCATCCAAATAGTTATATAAAAGGGATTCATACACAGCATGTTCTCAGTTTACTTGGCAGGCCATTCCTCAGGAAACCGTGACAGAAAAATGACAGGAGAAAACAGAGTTTTTGCTTATGTGTGAAAGGCAGTCGGCACCTCGAAGACACGCGTATCGCGCCGGGCACTGCTGACACTGCGAGCGGTCAGTGAGGTCAGTCCGATTGCTCAGTGTCCCTGGTGGGCAGGCGTTGTTCGGTGCATTGGGTTTGGAGGAGCCAGGAGGGCAAACAAACCTATCAAAGATGAGGGACATTTTTCAAAAACTTCCATTTCAATCATTTTCAAAGACAGAATAAAAAAAAATTGCATGTATTTGGCGAGAGAGAAGAAGAAGAGACGTCTCACCCTGGCATGCAGTCCACGTCGGGCCGTCTGAGAGCCACTTGGGTGCAGGCCTTCCCCGCGTAGCACTCCCTGCAGTCGGCCAACTCATCCTGACCCTCCAGCGGGTTAAAGGTGCCCGACGGACACGGAACGGGGTCGCTCGCCTCCTCAGGACAGTAGAAACCGGGTGGGCATCTGAGACAGTCCTTCACTCCTGAGGGTTGGGGTTCATTTCCAAATGTGGTTTGTAATTTTATGGTTTTATGGTTTAAAATGTATGTATGTATGTATGTATGTATGTATGTATGTATGTATGTATGTAATCATTTGTTTTTTACAGTTTAATTAATTGTCAATCCAGTTTCATGTGCGAATACAGTGCCAATAAGTTGTTTTTTTTAAATTCATTCATTTATTCATTAATTAATTCAGTAATTTGTTTATATTATTTATTTTAACTTGGACTCAAGGCAATTTTGGCAGATTTTTTTTTTTTTTAGAACTAAAAGTCTCTGTTTTTAGCCATTGGCGTCCATCCATTTCACTCGCAGTCCTAATAAACCCACCACACTTACTTAAATCTTTATATAATCGCAGATTTTGGCCGTGACAGGCGCCATACCGAACTGGAACGATTGGAGTTGAGCTGCAGAGAGACCGCAGGGCTGTTCCAAAATAACAGTTTCACTCTAAAATAAATAGCCCACCTAAGCCTCGTAGCTAGAACGCAGGGAGAATAAAATCAATACCTGCGTGTGTGAAATAGAAACATGATAAACCGAGAGCGTTAAGTTACAGCGGCGCAGCTTATCAGCTCACTTATGGCTCCTTGATGAGGGGTGAAGGTGCCGCGAGGACATAACACCTCTTCCAAGCCAGCAGGACAGTACCTCCCACGGGCGCAGGGCAAGCCAGGACCCGATGAACCTGTCGCACGCATGACCACACGTGCAGCATGTACAAAGACGAAATAAAACAGTGACAGAGTGAAAAGAATGTTGCAAATTAAATCTTCCGTATTATGGAAAATTCACTTTGTTGAGGTTTTGTGGAAAAACAGTGTATCCAGACCTCCCAAAAATGAGAAAAGTCTGTGCGTTCTTTTTATTTCTTGCTCGCTTGCGTGCTTGCTCTACTTTTCAGAAAGTGTGTGCTAGGACACACAGTTCCACAATCTGCCCTTTGAAATGCCACTCAGAGCTCCGACACATCTCCCAGGTTGTCCGTTCTTCCCCCGGGAGATCCAATTCCAAATATGCTCAAGGTACAACTAAGCACCAGCAGAAACATAAAACTGGAAACAAACAGAGCGCTAAAAGTGCTTTGTGTTTCACAGACAGTTAGAGGCGTGAGGCAGCTCCACTGAGAAGTGAAGATCTGAAAGTTGCGTGGCCTTTTCTCTATCTTGTGTGAAACACTTCAGTATTCGTTGCTTCCTTAAAAAAAAAATATATATATATCATCGGTAAGAGTTACCTGCAGGACAGAAGCGTCCTTCTCGACACCTCCTGCACGCCGCCCTACTTGTCTGACCCAGTTGTTCTCCGGCTGTACCGGCAGGGCAAGGTGACCCGTGAGGAGTTGCCGTGCCCTCCTCGCAGTAATGGCCCAGCGGGCACAGGAACTCAGAGGTGGGCGTCCGTGCGCTGCCTTCCAGACAGTAAAACCCTTGGGGAAAGTATTTATAGTTGTAAGTGCGTGATAATTCTTTATTTTCAGGCCACCGGGTGCACACGATAAACAATAGGAGTCAGTTTATAGGCTGGCAGGCTCCATAGTTTGGATGGAGAACACGGCAAAGCCGCATTCAGAACTAACAATTTGTGGATTCAATAAAGCACCACAGAGTTGCGGCGTGGAATGACTCTCATTGAATTAACACCACAGACCCATTTTGCGACTGCAAGCTGTGTCGTTTATTCACTCTCCCACTGCTTCTAGTCGCTCCCCTTGAGTAACCGGCTGCCACCAGGCCGCATTCACCCCACAAAAAAAGCTGAGACGGTTTTAATTTTTCAGCTCTTTCGGCTTGCGCTGCGGCAGCCGCGTGTTTATTTCATGCACTTACTGTAGGACAGGCGGCCGCTGCCAGCACGGAGTGGGAAGACATGCATTTCTTTTCTTTTTTTTTTATTCGAGGCATCGCCTGATTTAGCCTTAATGCGGCCCTGTGCTGGGCTGAATGCCTGCCACAATCAATAAGCTCACCTGCTGGGCAGATTGTGCAGTCTCTCAGCCTCTGCAGGCCTTCGACCGGCCCGTACGTCCCCGCAGGACAAGGAAGAGCCACACCTCCAGCGCAGTAATGACCTGAGGTAACAAAAAAAATAAATCAATTATAGACTTATTTTATATTCTAAATAGAAAGTATATTATACATTGAATGGAGACTGTACTCTGAATTGTGGAGATATTGCATTGTAGATTATAAACATTGCTTGCTATGAACTTAAAATATGCTGTGAATTTTTTGGAATTGCAATCTTGGAATTTGCATGCTGTGGGCTGCAGGTGGATTGTAAATTTAGAATTTTATGGGTACGAGCGTGTCCATCCTTGTCTAGCTGTGATCATCAGGGCTGCAACTTTTGTGTGAAGCGTGATGAAGGGAAAATGCAATTAAAAAAAAAAGATATTAAGCTTGTTCTCATGTAAACCATGGAAATATGTAAAATGTTATTATGAATAAGCTCTGCTTGTTCATAAGTGGATACAGATCTGGTGAGAGTCAGCAAATATTGTTGCTTAGGATGTTTAGGTTTTGGTTATTTATTTATTTTTGGTTTTGCATCTGTTTGTTTGTTTCGCTTTTTTCTTATTTTAGGAATTTTTGTTGAATACTTTCGCCCACTTTCATCTGTAATTATTGGAACTTCTTGTCTGTTTTTGTGTCCATGGTGAAAATGAATAAGGATGGTTATTAGACAAACAAATAAACAAATAAAACTTATTTCAGGATCATAAAACATTGTGCGAATACCAACCCGCTGGACAGACGACACACGCCTCCCTTGTGGCGTCTCTGTACGTCCCCGGCCTGCAGGCCGCGGTCTGGCTCGCCCTGTGCGCTGGCAGGCTCAGCCGGGGGGCGGCAGTCCCTCCGCACAGCGAGTCATTGCAATCGCGGCAAGACGTCTGTCCCGCAGCTGAAGAGCGACCAGATGGGCAGAGGCGAGGCTGAGCCATCCCGCTGTTGGGACAGTAACTTCCTGTAAGCAGGGAAGGCAACATTTATTTATTTATTTATTTCCCAGAGTCACGGTACCAACTGAGCAGCTCGGCATCAGTGGAAGTCTCACAGGTCTTAATGCTCTACCTGCAGGACACTGCAGACACTGGATGGTGCACGCGGTGGAATAGAAGCCCGGGAGGCAGTCGGTACATGCAGCGTGATCCGGACTGGGCTGCTTGCCAGGCCCACACTATCATTGCACACATGAGGCATAAATAAAGCAGCGAGCGCAGAGACACGCGGAGCGAGAGAGAGGAAAAAAAATGCATGGGTTAATAAAAAATTGAACGCGTTACCGGCCATCTTTATGCAGCAAAACAATGTTCATACGATGAAGTTCAGCGTGCCGTTCGTGGTACCTTGACGGGAAATCCGGACACGCAGACGGAATCTACAGGACAGGTCAGACACTTTAGGAGTCCCTCCGGGGAATGTTGTCCCGGCGGACAAAGGGAGAGGTCGCCAGTGGCTGGATCACAGGAGAAAGCGGCAGGACATGGCCTGCAGTCCGCCCGGTCCTCCGAACTGATCAGGCCTGGGAAACAAGGCTGCAGGGGGCAAGAGTAGATTCAGGCACTAGAACAGTACAGCAAGTCAATCAGGTGAAATATGACAGTTTCCCCCTTTGAGCATCTCAATTTTTATTTTGAAAGTGGCAGTTATGAGAACATATTAAAATATATGTTAAAAAAATAAAATAAAATAAAATAAAAAGACTGCAAATCAACACATAGCGGAATCAGAGAATGAAAAAAAACATACCTTGCAGTCACCAATGGTGCTTTTCCCTGAGTAGAGGTTGAATGTCCCCGCTGGACATCTGTGAGGTGCAGATACATTTCCAGGACAACTACGAAACAGAAGTATTTTCCATCAGTCGCTCTCATTTAACATCTAGTAGGAGGCAACGTGATGTCTCTTTTTTTTTTCTTTTTTTTTTACAGAGATCTTGTCTTATCTTAACTCTCATTAACAGACGACACAGACCATTAGTTTCAGAGACGCCTGATGACTTACTAATGACCAGGGTGACACTCTAAACAATGCTGGTGGGAGAAGTATTTCCCTTCTGGACACTCATCAGCGTCTTCGCGGAGGTGGACACCTCCACTCCCTTCGGATAGTTCTGGAACAAATTTTTCCGACCGTCAGAAAAGCAGGTCAAGTCTAATCTTCTATAACTGCCGCCTCTTTTTTCGCCTATGATGCAACTTTAAACAGGCATTGCTCTCACCTGAGGCGCATCCACCCTGTGACAGCAGCAGCAGAATCCACAAAGGCGAAAAACAGAGCAGTTGCATTGCAATCCATGAATGCATTATGACGGAATATCTAGTCGAGTCAACGCAGATCCTTATTTTTTATTTTTTTGCACGCATTTCCGTTCAGGGCTGGTTGGTCAGAGCTTGCATGACTGACTCGTTTGGAGGCATGAAAGTGAGAGGCCTCCTCAGCCGCTGAAAGTGAAACATGAGCACGAAATGTGAGCCTCACGGGGCTGCTCCCACTGACAGTGGTGTGCCATGATGCCCCATAATTGTACCTTCTGCCTCTATTATGTATGAACATGTGCTGAAGCTAACCCAGATATTGTGTCCGCCCGTGGATTCCACTCGCAGTTCTCGGTGTCGCCTGCGTTATTTAAAACAGTACAAGAAGATAACAGGAAGATTGAAGAGGAAATGTCTCGCAGTCCTGCTCTCTGGATGTGATTAATCGTGTCGCAGCGGCCGACACCTACACTTGCACTGCACTTAAGTCTTCACATTTAAAAAAAAAACAAAAAAAAAGAACCAAACTCTCTGTATGAGCAGCTAGCAAGCTTCGCTGCAGCTCTCTGAAGCTGTCATCCACCACATCCTGCACCCTGCCATCTCAGCGTCATCTGAGGAAAAGTGGGGGGGGTTAGTGTAACGTTTTCCTGCAGCTGCATGCGACATGTACTAAGGGTGCAAGGTTGTGTTTTTTTATCACATTTATCCGAAGGTGTCAGATAGTCAGAGACAAACACATGATGATCTTTGCTTGCTTCGCTTTGCTTTTTGTCTGGGTCTCACAAGGTAAAGTGTGACTGCTGCCGTTTGAAATTAGTGGTTTGTTGTATGTGCTTTTAAGTTTCATTTATAGATGTATTTTTTTTTCCCTCTCAAGACAGTACTATTTCCTCTCTTTGCAGTTTCTGTGAGATGTCTGGCTATGAGCGAGCCCACTCTCTTGACCGTTGCTTTGGGCAATTCCATTCTGCTGAACTGCACCTACAATTGCTCCAATGGATTTATCCGAGCTTCTTGGAATGAAGAGCCGGATTCCTCTAAACCTCCATTCAGAAATGGTAGCGTTTGCGTTGTTTCTCTTCTTCTGAACAATGTGTCCACTGAAGATCTTGGGAGGAACTACACGTGCCACACGAAAAATACAGATGATTTTAACCCCTTGGCAAAAATACAGCTCGTTGTTTCCCTGCAGCTTCAAGGTAAGAGAGCATAGGTAGATACAGTTGTATGCAATATACAGTGATTCTCAGTGAATTCCTGTTTATGCCTGTCTGTTTGTTGTAGCTGAAACAAGCACCCCAGAGCAGACAGAAACTTCTACCACAACAGTCACAATTTGTGAGTACCTCCTAGATTCAAAGTGGAAATTTCTTGTTGTCATTGTTGTTATGCATTGATTGTGTTGATGGATATTATATTGTACATTCCTCAGCAACTACAACTGCAAAGCTGGAAGATGAAGGTGAGACAACAAAATGGCCACAAAGACTGTGTTAGAATGCCAACTACACTAAAGAAAACTCCTTTCTGTTTGACCAGGAGGATTTATTGGAATTAAAGTTCTAGCAACGGTCACGGTTGCTGTGGCCTTGGTATTGGCAGTGTTGGCTGCTTTTCTTTGCCTGAGCCGGAACAAACAAAGTTGCAATTGTAAAGGTGAATACAAAGCATTGCAACAATGAATACAATACAATTAAAAAAATAATAATAATCCTGAATTACAGTGAGTCTAATTTAATCCTTTATAGGGCTATCAGGGATTCCCAGAGAGCCTTCTTCATGTCACTCATTGTTAAGGTGAGTCAAGAAAAAAAAACTTTTTTTTTCATGCTCCCTGTCAGTTATAAATTAATCTCTTTACACACTACTTTTTTTTTTAGTTCACCGCAAGCCCTTCACCCCTCCCTCTCACCTGTGAATGGTGAAAGAGTGACTTTAAGGATTCCAACATCAGGTGAGACAGTTTGCACATGACTGAATTCTCATTTCAATGTGTAGTAATGTAGGTTGGTGTAGATCATTTGCATTTTTCTCTGGCTCAGACAGCGCGAGTGACACCGAGGTGCCATATGCCGACATTATGATCACCGTCCGTGGCGTCAGCACACCGGAGCTCAACCAGGTTGTCTATTTGAGTCCTGGGGATCAAAACCAGGTGAGGGGCAGATTTAAAAGTCAATGTAGGGCTATGTTGATTACTTTCCTCATAATAAGGTTTAAGTAAGGATGGTATGGTATAAATGGTTGTGTAAAGTTAAAAAAAAAAAAAAAAAAAAAAGGAAAATAAGTTGTCATTGTGCTTTTTTTTTGATATTGTACAGGTGCATCTAACTTGTTGTGTAATTTTCTCTGCCTGTCCTGCAGTGGTGGAGGGATGAACCAAGGTCTCGACTACAGTCCTCGCGTTCAGCTGACAGGCTGCACATCCCCCAGCCCAGAGAGATCAGCCGCAAAATGAGCACTAACTCTGAATATGCAGTCATCTCATATGCCTGACTGAGTTTCTTATATGAGGACAAAGGGGAACTAGCAGAGGGGTTTAATGTGTCAAATATTTTAAATAATCTGATATCGAATTGTTATGAGTGTCTTGTTTTGCACAATGTGTTAGAAATATATCCTGCAGTGATTACCAATAAAAGCTTTTGTTGTGTGTGAATGTTGTGACGTTTGAGCTTGGTCGGTGTCCGTAGTCAGGACCGTTGCTAGGTAACAGCCGTCAACAAACCCGCTTCTGCTAGCAAACATCTGGAGATGATCCGGTGGATACGGACAGGGCAGTACATATCGGCATATTGATGTGACTTATATGACATTTTCTAATATAATTCTGAATCAAACTAGCTTCAAGAGCTCTGCGACGACGTGTTTAACACGGGCTGTTTCTAAGCTAGCGTTTAAGCTAGCGTTAGCGTTCGTGTTTAGAAACTTAGTTAACTGAGCGACTGAAATTGTCTCTCTGTCATCGATATCAGAAATGAATTAATGTACAAATGAAAATACAACTTCGACTTATGAAGTAAACTAGACTAAAACGGAAAAAACTGTAAGCTAACCACCGAGGGTTTCCTGGGATTTTAAAACAACAACAACATGTCATTCCATTTCTCCAACTCTCACCTGCGAGTCCCGCGAGGTTTCGCTACCCTCCTGGAAGGACTTGCTAGAGAAGTCCTGCGAGATCAGCCTGAAGACATTCCTAAATATGCAGCGCAGTACTTTCACAAACTGCTCAAACAAAGACAAGGTAACTGACACCCTATGTTATTTAACAATGATAATATGGTAGAAAATAGTGCATGAATTTCTTTTCTTTCTTTCTTTTTTTTTTGCAGAGAGTGGCGTGGACCGAGTTGAGTGGGCTGCCAGACTAGAGGATAGATACTCCAACAACTGTGCATTTATTTCACCAGAGGTACCAGAGGTAATCAACCCACACTGTACTGTTATGACCACTATTTTTTTTTTTAAACACAAACGCTGTTCCTATCTATGCATTAAGATGTATGTTGCTGTGTTTTCTTACAGACTGCTCCTGAAAACCTTACCCTAACAAAGGTTGCCACGTGAGTCTGGAAAAAAAAAAAAACAACAACTCAAAAGCAGAGAACAGGATTACCACGGCAGGAAAAGGATGTGCAAGTACAGAATAGTAACAAGTGACAAGTGAGGGAAAGATGACGACGCTATATATATTCTATTTATGGCTTAAAGTTTTTCAGTACATGCTAGAATTGAGGTCACAAAGGTTAGTTTGGCCTTATCAAAGCTAACAAAAGCTGCAAAAAGAACATTTTAGATTACATGTAAATCAGCATGATGTAATGGACAAATGCAATTTCTCTAGAAATCATCATTATCATTGCTTGGGTTATAATTCAGATTTCCTAAGTCATGAAAATATGTATTATTATTCTGTTGTACCTCTAGAGAAAACTCAAATGAGTCCCAGTCCGAGGATGAATGCAGCCCTGCGGCGGAAATCTCAAATCCATCCACTTCACAACTGAACGCCAGTGAAGAGATTGATTTAACTGAAAGCAAAGGAGAAGAGGAAGAAAAGCGTGACGTTACAGACAAGCGCATTTCAACGGAAGTGGCTCCTCCAGAGGAGGAATCAGTGAGCAGACCGCCCGATGCAGATGAACAGCCAGATGAAGTGAGTGATAAACAGAAGGAGCGAGACTCAACAACGACTGCGTTCGCTCAAGTTGGCAGTGTGGCAAATGGAAATGATACTCATTCTGTTCTCGACCAAGATAAGCCTTTGCTTCCATCGGAGTCTGCTGACTTGATGTCATGTGGAGGTTTTTCAGATGTAAATCTTTGTTCACAGCAGCTCAGTGCTGCTGGAGATGAGGCATCTGCACATAAGCAGACTGAGGACACAGCAGAAGAAGAAAAAACGGATGCCACAGAACCATCACAAAAATCTCTACATCCTGCGCAGGCTGCAGCGCAACTCGCCACAAAGCCCATAGAACCACAGGTTACAACTGAAGGGGCCGCAGATGCAGGCGAAACACGTGTCGTTGAAGATAAATCGAAATCCCAACCTGAAGAAAGTCTTTTACCACCGCCTGCTGAGTGTGAAACCCAAGGGGACAATCAACAAGAAGCGGGAGATCAGGTGGAAACAACAAAGGAGAAGAGAGAAGCTCAGATTTCTGTTGAGGGAGGAAATGAATGTTCAGAAGCTGGTTTCAACAGTAACTTTAAACCAAAAGAGGATTCATTGGTTGAGATTAGCTTTGATGATGTCCCCGAGGCTCGGCAGATTAAAGAGTTCAGGGAGAAGCAGCTCGAGGAAGAGACCTCACAGACTAATACAATGGAAATGCGAACTGAGGAGAGATCTGACAAAGTGGCTGCAGCAGCGTCAGGATACAGAATGGTGGGAGTTGAGAAGGAAGTTAGCTCTGAAGGGGGGGGGGATCAGCACGAGGCACCCGTAATGACGGCAAGCGTGGAAGCAAATGATTGTAACTTGAGTGCTGTGGGTGACAAGACGGGTGAGGGTGTTGCGTCCCTAAACTCATCGCCTAGGCCTTGCAGTGAGGCTAAAATAGAAGAATCTGTGAATGACGTTACACAGCCGAATAAAGATACCGGTGAGAACAGTGCTGATGACGATGAAGATGATGATGATTTAGAGCGGGAGGAACCTAATATCCCCAATACTGAAGAAGCAGAAACACTAAACATTATAGGGCAAGGCGAAGAGGACTCAAAAACAGCTGGCCACGAGGAGCATAATCAGGAAATTGGTGGTAATGAAGATTTAGAGCGGGCTCATCAAACCAACCCTGACTCTGAAGGAGCAGAGACACTCTCCTCTGTAGGACAAGGCAAAGAGGACAAACAGACAACCAATAATGAGGACCCTCACCAGGAGATTGGTGATGGTGATGAGGAGGAGGAGGTGGAGGGTGGGGAGGAGGAAGAAGAAGAAGAGGAGGAGGCAGATGAAGATGATAATGATTTAGAGCAGGAGAATTCTAATATCCCTGCTTCTGAAGGAGCAGAGACACTAAACTCTATAGGACAAGGCAAAGAGGACACATGGACAGCTACCAAAGAGGAGCATCACCAGGAGATTGGTGGGGATGATGATGATGATGATGATGATGATGATGATGATGATGATGATGATGATGATGATGATGATGATCTACAGCAGGAGAATAAAAACATCCCTGTCTCTGAAGAAGTGGAGACAGTCGACTCTTTAAGACAAGGCAGAGAGGACATACAGACACCTAACAATGAGGAGCATCACCAGGACATTGGCATTGGTGGTGGTGGTGATGGTGATGATGATGATGATGATGATGATGATGATGATGATGATGATGATTTAGAGCTAGAGAATGCTAATATGCCTTCTTCTGAAGAGGTGGACACACTCAAGCCTATGGAACAAGGCAAAGAGGACACACAGGCTGCTAACACTGAGGAGCATCATCAGGACATTGGTGGTGGTGGTGATGCTGATGACGATGATGATGATGATGATGATGATGATGATGATGATGATGATGATGATGATGATGATTTAGAGCTAGAGAATGCTAATATGCCTTCTTCTGAAGAGGCGGACATACTCAAGCCTATGGAACAAGGCAAAGAGGACACACAGGCTGCTAACACTGAGGAGCATCACCAGGACATTGGCGGTGGTGATGGTGATGATTCTAATCCAATCATCCCTGACTCTGAAGAAGCAGAGACACTCAATTCTATAGGACAAGGCAACAAGGGCATACCGACTGCTAAAAATGAGGAGCATCACCAGGACATTGGCGGTGGTGATGGTGGGCATGATTTAGAGCAGAAAAATCCAATCATCCCTGACTCTGAAGAAGCGCAGACGCTTGACTGTGTAACACAAAGCATAGAGGACACACAGGCAGCTAACAATGAGGAGCATCATTCAGAAACCTGGCACCAGGAAATTTGTGGTGATGATGGTGGTGGTGATGATTTGGAGCAGGAGAATCCAATCACCTCTGAGGAAGCGGAGACACTAAACTCTGTAGGACAAGGCAAAGAGGACATAGGGACAGCTAACAATGAGGAGCATCACCAGGAAATTGGAGACGACGAAAACCAATTCTCAGTTACTCACTCACAGTCCCTGGTGACTGCAGAGGATCCAGAGGGCGAAACTTTAGAGGAGCGTGCACGGGGTCTCCCAGGGCAGAGCGAGGAAAGTCAAGGAGCTGCGGAAGAGGCCCAGGCGGAGGACACGGGGAGCGAAAGAGAGGCCGCATCAAAGGGAGGAACATCAGAAGCACAAATTCCCAGAGACGAAGGAAAGACTGACTCTGAAATACAAGAGTGGACTGATGCAACGTTGGGTCAGGGCAGCGTGGGCCCCAGTCAAGTTGCAGATCAACCAGCAGCCGATTCCCAAGAAGTGGAAGGGCCACAGCCTACGTGTGCAGAAGGCGCCACTGCACAACCTGAAGGAAGTGGCGGTGACAAGGTAATGTTTGCAGTTTCTTTTTCAAAAGTATTTGTTTTTTTATGTGGTTTTTGGTGGCAAGGTGATGCACAGCTAATGTCACTTCTTGCACAAACAGGAAGAAACAGGGTTATGGTCAATCTGACTGCATGTGGCAGACAGACAGTTCCTGTACTCACCCTCCAAATTTCACTTTGCCTTCACCTTTGCAAACACCCTTTTTGGCCAGACACACGTGATGAACATTCCTCCTTGCATACCACGGTGATTGACAGTTTACAATTATTAAGAAATAAAACACAGAGACACACAGGACTGTGTAGCAACGACTTCTTCCTGTTCACATTCATACCAGCTGTAACTGAATAAGCTAAACACTCAAAGCTGAGATAAACGCTGAAACGGTTACATCTCTCTGGATCGTCCGTAGCGCGCCTCCGCTGAACCCGCTGTTTCCCTTTAAGCGCAAAAAGAACCCAGATGTCTCAGTTTTTTCAGGTTCCGCGCGGCCCTTGTTCTGCCGCGCTCGTGGCTGTGTTTGTCTACGGATCCGCCGGGAGCCTACGCAGCCCCCGCAGCTTGAAACCCGACTTCAGAAATCTGTCATCACCGAAGGAAAAAAAAGAAAAAAGACAGACTGAACAATTTATTTTATGAATTAGGGCCTGAAATGCTTTTTTTTTTCTTTTTTGTTTTTTTTCTGAAGCTGCCAGCAGAGTTGGCCTTGTCTGATTTGTCTGGACAAACAGCTCCGAACACACGGGGAGGAGGAGGGAGTGTGGGAGAGGGGTTACCAAGAACGTTACCATGGTTACCCCTCTCTATCCAGCGCGATCTCTCGGCGTCGTCATGAAATTAACAGGAGATGGTGATGCTGATAGTTGCTATGCAGCATCTGCATTAGTGGTCCGCCTCTAAATGCACCTTCCGCTCGACAAACAGTGAGGCAACGCCGGGGAGTTATTGTTTTTCTACAACGCACGGAAAGTGTGTGGTTTTTGCGGCTCCCCGCCGGACTGCAAGAAGTTCGGCTGAGTTCACCTACTGCACGTCGACTGCCCTGTTACTTCGCGCCCAGTCATTGCCGCCTATAAGCTCAATTGCCCATTGCCTTATTTTTCGATTCCAAACATCCTTCCTTCCACTTTGCCGTTCACGCAACAGCCCGATAAAGCCGTCTTGGGGGATGCGCTGCGTTAGATAACCTCATGATTAGGCACAAACTCGAGATAACTCTGATGGGGTTCACGGTGGCGTTTATCATGCAAATGAACACCTTTGAAGGAGCGACGGAAGATGGCGGGGGCCTCCTTTGGCGCCACCCGCTCGGCCGTGCGTTAATGTCGTTAATGTTAATGTCGCGCGCGTAGCGGCGTTTTAATGGATGGCGCTTGGCTCGCTTGCTTCTCTCCGTCTTGTCTCTGAGGCTGGCAGAGGCGTGTGGGCGGCTATACCAGCTGGGATCAGAGGGAGGGAGGAGGGCTGTTAGCTCACTCTGCCTCTAATAAATTTATAACACCTCCCCGTGTAAAAGCGGCCCGAGATACTTACGGCGGGCTTTTGTTGTTCTCGTGCCACAAGCGGAATCTGAAAAGTCAGCGATGGGTGACTTGTGGTTTTTTTTTTCTTCTTTTTTTTTGGGCCGACCATCTGGCTTTGACATAGTAATGCTAAAATTGTCACCCGGTATTTGTGGAGTTTCACTGTTCCTTAGTAACACCGTAACGCAGCAACAAACGCTTTCACTCCAGGCGTGTTTTTCATTTATTTTTTATTTTTCGCGCAACTTGAATCGCTTCGACTTCTTTCGCGAAACCTCGCCGTTTGCTCCGGGTTCTTGCGAGGAAAAATCTGTGCGACGCAAACAGCGGGTCGGCAGAGGACGGAGCACATGCTGTCATGTTTTTGTAGGAGGTCTCTGTTGCCTCCCCTCCCCTCCCTCCCTCCCACTCCCCCCCTCCTCCCTCCCTCCCCTCCGCTCCCCACCTCGGCTCTTCCTCCCCGCTCCCGCTCTCCCGACTGCGTGTCTCTCCCTCGCTCACTCACTGTGCGTGAGCGGATGTTGCCAAACGCCCAGCCGCTGTCAGTAAGAGCCAGCGAGCCGCCCGGGTTGGTGCCGGATACTCGTCCAAGAGAGAAACGTAGAGTAGAGAAAGCGAGGAGCCCCGTTCCGCAAGCAGGTCAGCTCGCCTGAAGACTGAAGTCACTGACTGAGTGAGACATGGACTGTCACAACGTAAGTAGGAGCTGGAGGTGAACTTTTTTTTTTTTTTTTCTTTCTTGAATAGCTCCTTTTTTTCCCAATAAGGGAAATTTACACTGCTTGCGCTTGGGTCATGCAGCTAGTTTTTTTTTTTTTTTATCAATACTGTTGGTATTCATATGTTTGTCTTTAAACTGCCCTCTGATGTGACGCGCGCGTTGTTTTTAATTCATGCACTCCATTGTAGAACCTGTTCTTTTGTTTTAGATGTGATTATCCATCTATCGATCTGATAAAGTTGCGGGGCAACTCGGCTCGGCTCCCTCACTCCAGTTACTCGGGAGCCACTCTTACACCAGATTTGCATCATAATGCTTCAAAACCCATTTTCTGTCAAAAGTAGGTCCGAGGAGCCCAACACTGCCTCCCCTAATTCCCCCTGAGCACAAAACAAACAGTGCGACCTCTTAAGTAGGTGCGTAGCCAGGGAAGAAAATCCGTTGCATCAGTCTGACAACTCCGCCGTGAGAGAGCGGTGGATGGCGGCGGTGGCGGCGGCGGCGGTGGTGGCTGCTCAGTGAGCAGTCAGACAGTAGAGGCTAATGAATGCTGGCTGAACAGGTGGGTGGTCGCACTCCCACACTGGAGGGGCTTCGCCGGAGACGCGATGCACAGCCTCGGCGAGCTACAGTGCGGGTTTCTGTGGGCTGCCTTTGTGCCGAAATGTCAATCTGTTATCCAGAGGCAAAGCACGGGGTGTAGCTGATACGCCGAGCGCACACGCACGCAGACACAAACACACAAACGCCGTTTTCAATTGGTGTTTACATAACTCGTCAACAGCCTCTCGCGTTGTCTCGCTGACACTTCATGACAGGCCGGAGTTTTCTTTTCTTTTCTTTTCTTTTTCCCCGCACGCCCACCCTCGTGTTTCCTTTGGGACGGTTGCTGTTGACGGCAGCGGGTTTTTCCTTTGTGTGTTTTTGTTGGGTTTTTTTTTTTTTTTTTTTTTTTGCTGGCTCATCCATTTTGAGACTGTTGGGAGGGAGGAAAAGGGCGAAATGTGTTCGGAATAGAGACCAACAAATGAAAGGTTGTTGAGGTGAAGGAGTCTCGACGGTATTTAAACGGGGATGTATTTTTAGCGCCGTCACTTAGTGCCCTGAACGACGGCCGCCAATGTAATCGGCGGCGCCGAGCCACTCCAGAAATCATGACGTAAGCTTCACGGCTTCATTAAACGGCCCTTTCCCCGAGCAGATTAAAAAAAAAAAAAATCAGATTTCACAACCCGACACCTGACTCAGACGTGCTTTCACCGGCAGTGTAGGAGGCAAAGGTGGGGAGCGACAAAGACACAGCGAGTGTTATTGACCTTCTGAACACTAAAAAAAGAACAAGAGAAAAAGACCTGCTTCCTTCCGATTGTGTCCGCAGGAGGAGTGCAGCAGGCCCCAGGAGGAGGAGGACATCATGGACATCCCCCTGGACGATCCCGAGGCCAACAGGGCCGCCGCCAAGATCCAGGCCGGCTTCCGCGGCCACATGACCCGCAAGAAGATGAAGCCGGAGGACAAGGCCGAGGGGGAGGAGGTGAGCAGCGACGACGATGTGCCCACCAACCGCCACTAGGGGGCAGCGGGTCCGCGGCGTCGAGCCTGCCAGTTAAGGCTAGGCCCACCGCGATGCCGCTGCGCTAGGCACGAGGATCGGGGGATGCGGCCCGCGGTCGGTGAGCAGAGGCAGGTGCTCGTTAGAGGATCTTAGAAATAAATATTGCGACAACATATTTTGATAACAGCGAGTTTAACACGATCAAGGTGTCGCGATCTGGAACTTTGTTTTCGGCGCGAGCCTCTTTCGGGTTTGCACGAGAGAGGACGACACCATTTTTAAAAGCGGTACATAATTAAACGCTCAGCCCGGGAAGCCCACACGGCTTCTCCTGCGTGTGATTATCGCGATACATAACTGAGTGACTCATTTAATTACCCCACGCTGTCTCCAGCGGCGCGGCTGAGGCTTTCAATCATTTATGTCGGCCTAATGGGTTACATCGCGTGCAGCCTATTATGTAGATATGGGCGTTGAGCTGTGGGGATGCGGTGCGTTTGTCAGGGATCAGTTATGAAAATGTCAAGTTTTTCTCTTGGGTTTTTGCTTATTTCGGGGTCAGAGGTCATCCAATTTAAGTTGGCACTCAAGCCCGACAGCAGACCGACATAATTCCTGTTAAAAAAAATAATAATAATAAAACAAACAAAACAGAGTTTACTTCGGGGACGGCGTCTGGCGGAACGACGTCTCCTCCTCGTCGGCGCCTCCTCCCAGCCCGCTAACTGGGTTAGCGAGAGTCTATTTAAAGTCCCGGGCACATTAGGTACAGTATACACTTCAGAATTAATGGACCTGTCGGGCTGGAACCGAGCATGGCCAGCACATCCCCATTGGGGTGGACCCAAAAGAAGTGAATCTCTTCCAGCGTGCAACACGCCTCAAAACGAAGACGTTTCTATAATTAGACAAACTGTCAACGCTGTAAGGTTGTTTTTTTTTTCCATAACTATCGTGAAATCTTTACCCATGACAACTTTTTTGTCTTGTGTGTTAGCACGCACGTGTGTGTGTGTGTGTGGTTTGTTTTTTTTTTTTACCCCGTACTCCGATGTGCTTACACTTTGCCTCCCCCGATTCTGTTTTTAGAGGCAGGAGGATCGGGGGCAGTAGACGGAGACGACACATCTGCGCCATGAAGAGGAAAAAGAAAGAGGAAGAGGAAGAGGGGGGGGGGGGCGTGACAAGGTAGCGAGAGAGAGGGAGAGAGAGAGAGACGACTGGGCTGCCAATAGCTGATATCGACCACACCTTTTTTTCCCCCCCTTTCCCCGGGAGTTCATTTTCCTTTCCCACACAAATTAGCAGTAGAGGAGGTGGCGGCGGCTCCGAGGGTGTGCTATGTGAATTTTTTTGTGAACTTTAACACTTCTCCGCTTCCCCCAGCAGCAAGGATGTCTTTTGACCCAGAATTTGCGACTCACTGCATGTACTTGTGAAACTTCTGGTGGCGTGCTAGTTCTTAGATGATGATCTGTGAATGTGCAAATGAATGTCCTCTCAACGCTAAAACAGGGCTTATTTCGGATGGATCCCTTCACGCCATTTTGCTCTGTACAAACCTAGTGTGCATCTGCATTACACTTTTGCATTATAAGCGGCTTTTCTTATTTTGCTCACTTTTTCTCCTCCCAGCGTGCTTGTATCTGTGCTATTGTTTACCTATTTGACTTGCTTTGGAAAAAAAACAAAACAGATTAAAACATAAAAGAGAAGTCGCTATGTACGTTCTGTTTCTTCAACATCCAGACTGCGGTCGCCCTCATGGTTTTGATCACCGGACAACGTTTTCTTTTCGTTTTCTTTTTTTTTTTTTTTTAGCATTTTATATATATATATATATATATATATATATATATATATATATATATATATATATATATATATATATATATATATATATATACACACATATATATACACATATATATATATATATATATTAAAAAATCTGATCTTCCAGAACACAGCATGCAGTAATAACAACAGATTGCGTTTGGTACCGCTTGCCGCAGCGAGTCAGTATGCTCTGCTATTTGTGTCAAGTGGTGGGTTTCTTACTTGTCGAAGCCAGTGTGTAAATCCCCGTTGTCAGCACTTTGCCCGGTCTTAATGCTTTCAAGCTGCTTTTTTTTTCTTTTCTTTTTTTTGAATGGTTCTACACTGCTGAACTTTGCTGTAGAGTCTTGGCATCCGAACAATAAATTCACCTTGAATACATGGTGAAATGTCTGCATCACACTCATTAATGAAGCCCGACTGCGCCCTTCATGCTACCCATCCTTCCCAATTTGGCGGCAAAGTGGGGGGCAATTTTTTTCTTTTTTTTTTTTCATGTTTTTTTGGTCAATCTTTTTCCAAATGCGGTCCGTGACTTCCAAAGCCATTGCAGTAAAGTAAAACTTTTCTTTAATCTTTGCAAAAGATCAAAGTGATTCCACACCCGGTGGACCCCCCGCAATAAATCCCCTTTCTTCTATTGCAATATTGTCTAAATCACAACGCAACAGCGCAATTCTTTGTCCTCTCATTTCTCCAGTTTCATATTTCGCCCGGGCAGCCTCCTTCGCTTTATGAGAGAAAAAGGAGCCGCAGCATCTTCTCCCTCCCTGCTCTCCCACTCAGCCGGCCACCCACGCGCTCCTGAGCCATACGGCGCCCTTGCTTTGCACAGACTCGAGCGCCGCGCGCGCGCACGCGCGGTTGCCGGCGCACGCGCGCGCAGGAAAAGCGCAGCACCACGTCTCTCTCGGCGTGCGCATCCCACTCAGGTTCAGCTCATCCCTCCCTCCATCCGACCGCCCGCCTCCTCGCGCTCGTGCGTACAGTTCGCGCGCATGTGGCAGCGAGTCGCGAGACGCGGAGACGGACGGGACGAGCAGCCAACGCTGTCTGCTGTGTTTTGGGCCCCCCTGTCTCCGCAGAGCAAGAAAGAGATGCGCCTTTCTTCTTCCTCCTCCTCCTCTTCCTCCTCTTCCTCCACCGCGCGCTCATAAATATCCTCCACGGGCTTCATACGAAGTCTATCCTCCCTTCTTCTCCTACTCGCTCCCCCGAGGTGCCGCGGCCACGTTCTCCTGTCCCTCTAATGACTGTGGGTGAACAATCAATAACCCGCGCGCACCTTTCCAAACATAGCACATCATGGCGCCCAATTGCTGCTGCAGATTGAATTCCGCGGGTGAAGAAGGATGTGGCGCGCGCCGAGTCTGGATCCTAATGGATCCTCGTGAGGATCCCGAGAGCAACTCGTGCAGCCTCAGACCCCCTCTGTCTCTCACTCCCCCCCCCCCCCCCATCTTCTTGTTACGACGTTGCGCGGGCTATTTTAGAAGCAGATCATCTGACAGATCTGGTCCGTCGGTTTGTTCTCCTCCTGTCTGCGAAAGAGCAGCGGGTGAAGGGAAAGAAGAAGAAGAAGAAGAAGAAGAAGAAGAAGAAGAAGAAGAAAAACCCTCGCGGTCTCCTGGGTGATAATTAGAGATGAGAGCGTCAAGGCGAACAGCAGGGGGCGCCACTGAGTGACTTAGCGCAAGCAGCGGGCGCACACCAGCATAAGGCGTTAATTATACAGCAGAGATGAGCTGCCTTAATTGCCTCAGGTGCATAACTAAGGAGACGAGGTGACGAGCAATCCGCCAGGGGTCACCATGGCAATACATTTTCCCTTTCTTTCCACGTGAGTGTCTGAGTCACGCAGGATGATGTCAGCCTTGTTGTGGGCTCGGCGCAACACCACTTTTCTACCACACTTTTTTTTTTTAGGCTCTCGGGCCTCGTCTGTGTCGTCCCCTTGTTGTCTTGCCGACCGACCGCCTTGATGTGTGGAGGAGCAGAAGGGAGGAGGAGAGGGGCCGGGGCCAGAGGTGGAGCTTTGATGGGCCACTCAGTCCGCAGGGGGCCGGCGGCGGTGGCGGCGGCGGTGGTGGGGGGCCTCGAACGAGGGCCACTCGTTCCCACATTCCTTCAGCTCTCCATCAGCAGTGCCTCTTCCCCCGGCATGAAAATAAAACACACACACACACACACACACACACACACACACACGCACACACACACACGCACACACACACATATATACACTCTGTCTCTCACTTCTTTGTTGTCTGCCAGAGCGCTGCCAACTAAAAGTCAGTGGGATTTCAAACGTGACAGACGATCTTACAATGCGACTGACTCACCCAACGCCTCGATCTCCCGAATAGATCGACAAGTTGCTTCGGGTTGACTGACGCGCCATAGAACACATGGCACCACCACGTCTGATGTTTCAAAAAAAGAGAAGAAGAAAGAAGAAAGAAAGAAAAGAAAGAAGAAGAAGTGGGAGCGTTGATCGCTGGAGGCTGTGACAGTCAGCACCCCCCCCCCCCCCCAAAAAAAAGAGCTTTAAAACGTCGATG